>NC_091067.1:111028948-111167299 GCF_000393655.2 Nicotiana sylvestris
GCTACCTTCGGGTAGTGTAAAAAGGAGGTATGACAAAACGAACCCAGTTTTGTTCTAAAAGGGGGTCAGGTTCCAGAGATTTGCAAAGTTATAACTTTTATGAAAGCTCAATAACTTTTGAAGAAAGGTTTCTTGCGTCTCTTAGCTATTGTAAGTGACGCAAGAAAGGAAACAGTTAGTATAGAAAATGTACCAGTAGTGAGAGAATTTTCTGATGTATTTCCTGAGGATTTACCAGGATTGCCTCTAATACGAGAAATAGATTTGATATTGATTTGCTACCTAACACATAGCCCATATCGATACCCTCTAATAAAATGGCACAAGCAGAGTTGAGGGAGCTAAAGCAACAATTACAGGATTTGTTAGATAAGAGTTTTATTAGACCTAGTGCATCACTATGGGGTGCACCAGTACTGTTCGTAAAGAAGAAAGACGGATCCATGAGAATGTGCATTGACTACAGGCAGTTGAACAAGATAACAATATGCAATAAATATCCTTTGCCTCATATAGACAATATGTTCGATCAGTTACAAGGAGCTGCCCACTTTTCAAAGATTGACCTCACTTCTGGTTATCATCAGCTTAGAATCAAAGATGAAGATATTTCTAAGACTACTTTCAGAACTCGATACGGGCACTATGAGTTTCTTGTGATGCCTTTCCGACTGACTAATGCTCTAGTTGCATTCATGGATTTAATGAATAGTGTAGACATGTAATTTTTGACCCTCCCCAAGATTTTACATATTTTAGCATTTAAATACTTAGTTTAGGTCTAATATAGTTATTTCAACTAATTTTGACTCTTTTACTTTATTTTGTCACAAAATGAAAATTACAAAAATATTTCTCCTTTTTAGTTGCTTTTAGTTTATATACCTTTCGTAAAAATAAAAAATAAAAAAATAGTACCTTATTTTATTTTAATATGATATTTGAAAATACCAAAAAAATAGGTTTGTTTTAACGGTTAGTCTTATTTTATTAGTTATTTTACTTAAGTAGGATTAATTAGTAAATAATGTCGTATTTTTAGTCTCGTTCGGAGAGAAAGAATAAAATTTGGGCTCAAACAACCCATTTTAGGCCTAATTTTCGGATTTAGCCCATAATAACCCAAGCCCAATACCCTGTACCCACTAACATAGCCCTATATACTCTTCATTTAAAGATAAAAAGAAAGGACCTAATTTCCTAGACCTAGGCTACATCAGCTAGACATCCTCCGTTTATAACAGACCCCCCCTAAAACTTCGTCTTCCTCACCCCCCAAATGGCAATAGCAGCACACCCATCAGCAACCAAACCAATGACTCCTGCTCTCTTCAAACACACAAACAACCATTTCCCTTTCTTCTTTAACGAAAATATCTCCAAACTTGAAACCTAAGCGGCGAAAATTGACAACAAAACACCCTTGACGCCGACGAGCCCACCTCCCTTCACCCATTGCTGATTCTGCTTCTTCTCGTTCATAACAGCCTGTCGAAAAATGCCATAAATTATGACCTCCACATACACGAACAATACATAGAAACAAAACAAATTAGAGGTGCCGATTCAAGGACCGTTTTTGAATTTTGTCGAGGTTTCGGCGAGCTTCGAGGTCGTCGAGTCCCTGTTCTGTTTGCGGTCATTTTTTGGTTCATTTCTGATTCCTTACTCTGTTTTGGTGTGATTGAAAGTATAATAAGAGTAATAGAGGTTGAATCCGTGGAATTTAGTTTTTAGGTGTAAGAGATTTGGTATCTGCTTATTGTGTGATGCCCTATTCTGTCGAATGATGTTCTCTTCTTCCTATTGTTATGGTGATGATCTATGTATTATGAAAGTTTGAGGCTAAATGGCCGAAATCAGTTGAATCGCCTATGAAATTTTCTATGACGAAAAACCTAAAATTCCCTTATGTCTAGAATGCGAATTACATTTGTCTTTATTCGGATGATATTTTGTGCTCTTGATTATTATTTGTATGTTGTTTAGCTCTATCTTCATTTGAATGAATTTAATGGCTGATTTGGGTTTCGAATTCTATTGCAATGACTCATTAGGATATTAAGGGTTTTAAAGCTTTAGAATTAACATTCTAGTGATATGGAACAATCAAGCTCTACTAATCTCTTCTAGTACTGGATCGTTATGTTGAAAAGAAAATCAGTTGCCTATTTGAATTTTTCTTAATGTGATTCACTTGAAAAATTGGACTCGAATTTAGATGAAGTAAAGTTGAATTGGGATTAAATTTGCGTTCTTGTATTAATATAAATTAATTGAATCATCGTGATTGCGTACACGTTCGCGTGACATAAATGCGACCCTAAAACAAAATCGGGGTATGCGTTCGCCCAACTTCGGCTAAACTTTCTTAATAATAACAAAGCATTATTAATTGTGGACACGTTCGCGTGACATGATTTTTGACGCGCCAAACAAATGGGTACACGTGCGCGTGACCTGTTTTCAAGATAATTTCTTAATTGAAAGAGGCAAATGAACATAGGTTCTAAAATAAGTAATTAGACAATTTAATTAAGTCAAGTATGATCAAAGCGACCGTGCTAAAACCACGGAACCTGGTAATGCCTAACACCTTCTCCCGGATTAACAGAATTCCTTACCCGGATTTCTGTGTTCGCAGACCATAAATAAGAGTCAAAACCTTCCTCGATTCGGAGTTTTAAATTGGTGACTTGGGACACCATAAATTATCCCAAGGGGCAACTCTGAATTTAATATAAATAATCCCGTTTTGATTGTCACGTAAATTGGGAAAAAACTTCCTTATATCCTTTCCGGGTAGAAAAAGGGCGTGACAGCTCTAGCGACTCTGCTGGGAAAAGAACCCAGAACTTCTGGTTCAGGGTTAAAGAATTCAAGATTTTTAATATGATTTTATTTAGCTTTATTTATTGTTAATATTACTGTATTTTTGTGAACCTAATGTGCTAATTGCTGTTTATTTACCATTTTGAGATTGTTTGAATTGTATTAAAATGCCTTCTTACGCCACCCCTCTGAGTCTTCTAAAAATGGTGTACACGTTCACGTGACCCACTTTTTTCTATTAGAAGTTATACCAAATAGGACGAGGCTGGGCCAGCAACAAGGCCGGGTAGACTTTCGTGCTCCCGGTACGTTGCCTCCTCTTTGGCTCGAGTTGTCCGCTCGGGTAAGCCAGTTCAAGAACGCAACCCTAGGTTTAAACCTAGAATAACATAACCTCATCACGAATCCCTAGTAGGAACGTTTGTTTGCATCACGTGCATTTGACTTAGGGGATTCAACACAGGGGTTGGGTTCGTCTAGGACAAGTGTACCCAAAAATAAAAGACCATCCTGATACATTCTATATTCTACATGTTGCAATCTTCAAGGGTAAAAAGGGTAATTTGGAGGACCAATGATGGTTGAGGGTAAATGAGAAAGAAAAGAGGGTGAAGTGTGAAAATAAAGCAAGTAGGGCCCAGTTATGTTTTTTTTCCACATTTTTTTAAGAAAAAGACAAAAAAAAGACAAAAAAATTGAAAATCCAAAAAGATTTTTCACTTTCCCATTTTTTTTTTTTAAAAAAAGGACAAAAAATATTTTTTTCTCTAAATTAGTTGTTTTTTTATTCTCGCCCGTATCCAATCTTTCCGAACTACACATACCTGATTCTCGTCTTTCAGGGCATGATACGTAGGCAACTCATATAGGATTCGGTCTTCTTAGTG
This sequence comes from Nicotiana sylvestris, assembly GCF_000393655.2. Taxonomy (NCBI): domain Eukaryota; kingdom Viridiplantae; phylum Streptophyta; class Magnoliopsida; order Solanales; family Solanaceae; genus Nicotiana; species Nicotiana sylvestris. The sequence goes on from NC_091067.1 coordinate 111,032,668, forward strand.
AGTCTTAGGTTCTTGGCTTCGAGGGTTGTAGCCAAATCATGCATCTCTCGCCAGTTTTGGCCACATCGGCCGTTTTGCAAAATATGGCTATTTTTGCAAAGTGGTTTGTTTAATTGTCTGGAGAGTCTTGAATCTATAATTAGGTGTCTCTTTACTTTAAGGCCTATCCTTGTCGAATTTGCATGTCTAGCCGCTTTTGGCCACATCGGCCGTTCTTGTGAAATGGGATCCTTTTTTGCAAAAGTGGTTCAGTGACCCATGTCTTAGAGTTCTAAGTCCACAACAAAGTGTCCTCTCTGTTTAAGGTCCATTCTGTTGAACTTGCATGCTTAGCTATTTTTTTGGCCACATAGGTCGTTGCTACAAAATGGGTCATTTCTGCAAAGTAATTTTTCCATGTCTTAGAGGTCACTTTTGCTGAGTTTGCACTTCTAGCCACCTTTTGGCCGCATAAGCCATTTTGAAAAATAGCCTCAATCATATCTTGCATGTGTCCAATAGGAAGTCTTATTGTCTCACATAGTGTTCTAAGTCTTTAACTCTAGGGGTCGTTTGGTAGGGCGTATAAGAATAATGCTAAATAAGGTGCATTAATAATGCAAGGATTAGTAATGCATGAGTTAGTAATGCAAACATTAGTTATACAGAGATTATTTCTTATGCATTGTTTGGTGTGGTGTATTAAAAATTAAAATGCATTGCATAATCTTTAAGAAATTTAATTGTTTACAAAAATGCCCTCCATATTCTTTAACTTAAGGGACTTTAAGAATAATTTTGTCTTTAACCATGCTAATGCATGCATTAATAGCCTTTGTATAGCTAATGCCATGATTTTCTATTCATTAGCTATACATAGGATAATACCAAATAGAATGTATAACTAATGCTTGTATTAGTTATACATAGGTTGAAAAAGTGTACCAAACAAAGCATTACTAATACATAAAGCTAATGCATGCATTATTTCTCTAACACACTCTACCAAACGACCTCTAAGTGGTCTTATATTTCTCATACAGGTGTAGATGTACTTACTAGAGCTTGAGCATGACAGACGCCCAAGGACCCTCTTTGTCAGGACCATTGCATCCAGGAGTTGCTTAAGGAGATTTTTTTATATTTTTTTGAGTCTTTTTTGTTGTTTTGTACTTTATAGTCATGTTCAGTAATACTAATATTTTTAATTGGTGTCAGAGTTTGTCGTAGTATAGTTGAGTTGAATCTCTCGTTATCACATTTCCTGTTTTGTATTTGAAAATGAAAAAAAAGTTGTAATGAATAATCCAAAAAGATTTTTATTTTTTTTAGTTTAATTTATCCATTACTTTCCTAGAGCTACGCTTGGTCTAATTCATGTGGAACATGATACGTAGACAACCTACATAGGGTTCGATCGAATTATTTTTAAAAATTAAATCAAAAGAAAAAAAAAAGAGAAAAAAGAGAGGTGAAATTATGGGATGCGAGAAATGAGAGGAAAGAAAAGAGTGATAATTAGAAGGAAAAAAGGAAGAAAAACGAGCAATCCAAGAAGTGCTAGAAAAGAAAAGAAAAGAGAAGATTGAAATGAACAAATTGGTATGATGCCAAGTGACCTTTGAAGTCATTTTAGAACCGTTAATTGTTGCTAGGTGCATTGCACACAATGTGATATTTTTAGCTGTTAAATGCCCTAACGCTAACATGATGACTTCATTTTGTTCCTCTTTGTTATCCCCATTATAGCATAAAGGTGGTTGGTTTGTGGTTCTTAAATTGGTAACTCTTCCATACAACATAATGTCAAAGAGCAAGGTAGCTGTGGCTAGCAAAGACTTGGACACAAGAGTTGTTGACCCGTCGAGAGAGTTTGTGGGGTTGGAGTCTGAATTGAAAGAGGAGGTCCAAAGGTTGAAACAACAGATGACAGAAATGTATCAGTCTTGGATCACGGGACATCCTCCACCTTCATTCCCCACTAACTACACTGAAAACCCTGCAACTATCCCAATCCCAGGTTCCCACTGCTGTTGATATCTCCTCACAACCTTTTCACACCCCACCCCTAAAAAACGCATCATGTCCCGCTCATTTGACCACTCATGTTTTTGTAGCTCCTCCACCAGCTACCTTTCCTCGATCCTCTAGCAAGACTGTTCAAAATCCCCGACGCCCAATACTGTGCTCCAGAACTAACTTTTAAGGTCTCAGATCCATACTCTCACGCTCCTCATTTTGAGCCTCCTAGTAAAACTGAGAAGCCACCCAAAAAACATGGAGCAAGAGGAGATATTTAGGAAGGTAAAGAGCTTGGAGCAGTCGCTGAGAAATATGCAAGGATTGAGAGGCCAAGTGAGTGTGGCTTATAAGGATCTGTGCTTGTTTCCTGATGTCCAGTTACCTGTCAGATTCAAAATGCCTAATTTTGACCTGTATGACGGGCATGGAGACCCTGTGGCCCACTTGAGAGGATTTTGCAACAAAATGAGGGGAATCGGTGGGAAAGATGAACTGTTGATGGCATATTTCAGTTAGAGTCTAAGTGGGGCAGCTCTGGAGTGGTACACCCACCAAGACGCTAGCAGGTGGTACACATGGGACGATATGGCTCAGGCCTTTGCCCGACACTTTCAGTACAATATAGAAATCATCCCGGATCGCATGTCCATCACCAAGATAGAAAAAAACCTACTAAAAGCTTTAGGGAATACGGGCTCAGATGGAGAGAGCAAGCTACCAGAGTCAATCCCCCTATGGAAGAAAACGAGATGGTCGAGTACTTTATTCAAGATCAAGAGCCAACTTACTTTGGGCATTTTATCTTGGTTGTGGGTAGGCCTTTTAATGATACGGTAAAAATGGGAGAAATTGTAGAAGATGGGTTGAAGTCGAGCAAGATCATGAGCTATTCTACTTTAAAAGCCACAACGGAAGCAATTCAGAATGACATAGGAAGCTTACTGGGTCAGAAGGAACATGATGATGTTGCCATGGTTATCTCAGGATCACGACATGGACCAACAGGTCTACCTCACCAATATACCCAGCCTCAACCCCAACCCTAAACCTATCCCCGAGCTCTATATAATCCACCCCAGTATTATCTTCCGAACAACGTCCGGTCATCTGTCCAACCACTGGGTCATTCCTTATGGCGAGTGCTAGCACCTCATAATGCACTTTTGCCTTGACAACATTTTCAAGCACCCAACAACCCTAAAAAAAAACAGGGGCAGAGAGGGGAACAAAGACAAACAAATAGTTTCACGCCAATCTGGAGTCCTACACAAACTTGTTTGAAAAGTTAAAGCATTCTGGCCCGATTGAGCCGCTCCTCGGCTATACTCCAGACCCATATGCGAAGGGTTTTGATATTACTGTACGATGCATGTACAACTCTAACGTCCAAGGGAATAGCATTGAAGATTGTCGTGCTTTGACAAGGGAAATAGAAAGAATGATTCAAGAAGGGATGATTGTGATCTAGGACAGTGACACCCAGAATATCGCACAGAGTGATGATGCACGCTTTGTGGGGATGATGCGTGGCAACATGGAGTATGAGAGTCCTCTTGGGAACTTGCTGACTGAAGTTAATGATATTGAAATTGGTAATGGTCCTAGTACTGTTGGTAATTGGAAAGACGCTCCTTTCTTGGCTAGCCAGGGAGGAGTCTTGGTGGTTTATTTTGTTGTCATTTCTATTGTCCAGGTTATTTCAGGGTTGTAATCCGGATATTGTCTTGAGACTCAAACCCTTCTATCCTTTTATTTTGACTAGTCCCTTTAGTCGTAGTAACTCATTTAGTGTTATCTAGGTTTGTTGTAGGGTTGTAACCCCTGTTTATTTTGCTTGCTTTGTTGCTCAAACCCTTTCACCGTCTGTCTAATGCAATTTTTTGTTTTCTATTATTTATAGTCATTTTTGTTTAGTTCTCTTTTCCTTTTATAGTTTCTTTATACTGGCTCTAGTGATATGACACGCACGCATAATTCTAGGCCTAGTCTTAAAAGTTAGTTTAATCATGAAGTAATGAAACAATTTTGAAGATGAGAGGGACATTTGAAAGGAAATAAGTAAAGGAAATTTGAGATCACCTAAAACCCGAATTGTGTGAAACTGGGGCAGATGATTTAGGAAGTTAATAGGATGACAAGAATTCGTTAAAGAAGAGTGGATCCCTGACAATTTGAACCGAGCAACTTTGAGTTCAAGTGCATCTCAAGTAACAAGATAAAGCCAAGGAATTTTTCTCCACGCAGATGAAGGGTATCCATTGTGAAGAGGAAATAACCCAACGAAAGTTCTGTACTTGACAAGGCACTAAAAAAAAGAGTGGAAGGTATATTAATGATATCAATGCCGAAGCTGCAAAAGGAATATTGTGCATGATCTTCTTTTTCATTCTCAAGTTGAACGTGTTGTACTTGGCATTTTCACGGATTGGGAGGCCCTCTTTCAGCTACCCAAATACTTATACCATTCAATACCCTTTTGAGCCTGTACTGATTTCTTTGACCTCCTCTCTTTTGGAATCAAGTTAGAGTCATACGAAAAAAGAAAAAAAAGTTCATGTCCCCATAGGTTTATTTTAGAAAGTTCATTCCAAAAGGAAAATTCAAAAAAAGGAGAAAGATAGAGATAAAGAAAAAAAAGAAAGAAAAAGAAAAAGGAAAATAGTAACAAAAAGTGTTCTTGTGAACTACGTTCGACCTGATTTTTGTCATCATAAGATACGTAGGTAGCCTTACGGTTCGGTCACACCAAATAAAATATTTCATAATCCCACGAAGTCGAGCGTGGGGAAGTCTTTCTTAGAAATTCCATCTCAAAAATAAAAAGAAAAAAAAGAATGAAATTCTCTTGTTTTAGAAATTGGGGCAAAGTTTTAAAATGGATTCCAAAAGTTGTAAATAAATTAACCCTATTGTCTTAGTTATTTTAAGCCTTTATGATATCTTTCTTTCTAACCCTGTCCAAAAGCCACATTACAATAAAAAAAAGACCTCCCAAATAATCTTTGAGAGTGCCGAGTCAGACATGCCAGGAGCATATGATATTTCTATCGTGGATAATGCCTTGTCATCTGCAGAATCAGAGGAGATAAGAAGAAAAGAATAAAATGAGAGAGTCTTATTGGTGAAAACCTTCATAGGCACCATGAGGCGACGGTGAGTTGAGAGAAAGATCGAAATGAGATAGGCTTGATGGTGAAAACCCTTCGGGCACTACAAGTCGAATAAGGACCGTGAATCAGATGGGATAATCGGAGCATTGAAGCCTAGTTTCACGGCGAAGAGGTACAACAAGGTTTGAACGTTATACTTGCTTGACAGATTAGGCTACTTAATCCAAAAATGCATGTCATGGTCATTAGAGTTGGTATCCACATCTGATAAATTTCTACTTTGTAATTTTCTTGTTAGGTATCATCTTCTTCTATTGTCTTTTACTCTGTTCCTTTTATTTTGTTTACTTCCTCTTCTTGAGTCTGTTTGTGAAGAACAAGTGAGAAATGACTTCAAAATCTGCTACCAGCTTTTCAATTGCACAAAGCGGAGTCTGGCTAGCACATCAAAGCGACATAAGTCAGGAAAGAGTAGTATATGCACTGAATGGATAACAATCAGTGTGCTTTGGGATTAATGAGAAATGCAAAGGTTCGGTAAATGTCAATTCATGAGCAAAATGCAACAGATAAAAGGTATTGAATTTGAATGAATCAGAGGTATTTTCTGTAATAAGGGTGATAAAGAAAGTGGTTAGTCAATAAATAAGCAATGTTTTTCAAGTTGAAATCAAAGTTATCATGGCAAGTGAAGGAGCAATCGCCCTCAAAGTCAAGGCCGCAAACCAACCACCATGTTTAAACTCACAAGTTTTCTTTGTCTGAAACAGGGATGAAAGCTATGTGCATATGAAAACTTGGAAGCTTAAATTTTTCAGGTGTAATGTCCCAGTTCTGCTTACGCAAAGGCTATTGGGAAGATCACACATCACCCCTTGGAGACGCACTTCCTAGTCTTGGTCATTTAAAATTCATCCCCAGGAGGCGCACGTCCTAGTTGGAGTCATTGAAATTTTACCCATTAGGAGACGCACTTCCTAGTAGGGGTCTTTTAGATTATACTTGTTAGAAGACGCACTTCCTAGCTTTGGTCATTTAAGTTCATTCCTAGGAGACGCACTTCCTAGTTTCAGTCATTGATGTTCCACCCCTAGGAGGCGCATTGCTTAGTCTGGGTTTTCAAGTTATATTTTATTGTAGGAGACGCACTTCCCAAATTGAGATTTCACCCCTAGGAGACGCACTTCATAGGTTGAGTCATTTAAGTTCGGCCCTAGGGGACACACTTCCTAGTCTGGTTCATTGAAGTTTTACCTGTAGGAAACACACTTCCTAGTCTGTGTCTTTCAAGTTATATTTTGTTTTAGGAGACACACTTCCTAAATTGAGATTTCACCCCTAGGAGATGCACTTCCTAGTTTGAGTCATTTAAGTTCGGCCCTAGGAGACACACTTCCTAGTTTGGTTCATTGAAGTTTTACTTATAGGAGATGCATTTCCTAGTCTAGGTCTTTCAAGTTATATTTTATTTTAGGAGACGCACTTCCTAAATTGGGATTTCACCCCTAGGAGATGCACTTCCTAGTTTAAGTCATTTAAGTTCGGCCCTAGGAGACGCACTTCCTAGTATGGTTCATTGAAGTTTTACCTATAGCAGACGCACTTCCTAGTCTGGATCTTTCAAGTTATATTTTGTTTTAGGAGACACACTTCCTAAATTGAGATTTTACCCCTAGGAGACGCACTTCCTAGTTTGAGTCATTTAAGTTTATCCCTAGGAGACGCACTTCCTAGTCTGGTTCATTGAAGTTTTACCTATAGGAGATGCACTTCCTAGTCTGGATCTTTCAAGTTATATTTTTTTAGGAGACGCACTTCCTAAATTGAGATTTCACCCTTAGGAGATGCACTTCCTAATTTGAGTCATTTAAGTTCGGCCCTAGGAGACGCACTTCCTAGTTCGGGTCTTTCAAGTTATATTTTGTTTTAGTAGACGAACTTCCTAAATTGAGATTTTACCACTAGGAGACACACTTCCTATTTGGTTCATTTAAGTTCATTCCTAGGAGACGCACTTCCTAGTTTGAGTCATTAATATTTCACCCCTAGGAGATGCACTTCCTAGTCCGGGTCTTTCAAGTTATATTTTGTTTTAGGAGACGCACTTCCCAAATTGATATTTCACCCCTAGGAGACGCACTTCATAGGTTGAGTCATTTAAGTTCGGCCCTAGGAGACACACTTCCTAGTCTGGTTCATTGAAGTTTTACCTGTAGGAAACGCACTTCCTAGTATGGGTCTTTCAAGTTATATTTTGTTTTAAGAGACACACTTCCTAAATTGAGAGTTCATTCATAGGAGACGCACTTCCTAATTTGGTTCATTCAAGTTTCACCCATAGGAGACGCATTTCTTGATCTCGGTCATTCAGTTTCTATTTTTAGTAGACACATTTGCTGTTCAAAGTTTCTTAGTTTTACTCACAGGAGACGCACATCCTAGTCGATTCTTTAGTTTATTCTCATTATTGCATCAATAACATAAGTGGTTTATAGTTTTGCTAACAACTCACAGATCCTCCTAGTGCAAACTGGGGCAAATTTTTTTGTTTGTTTTGTTGTTTTGATTGCAGGCACCCACCTGGAGAACAAGGGAATTCATTTCGGAATTATTTCAAGTTTCAAGTCAGTAGTAGTTACCCACCTGGAGAACAAGGGAAGTCATTTTATAATTCTATTCAAGTTAGAAGTAGCAGAAGCTCGCGGCAAGAATGTAGGTCAACAGTCCGAGATGACCAAAGAAGAAGTTTCAATCCAAGAAAGAAGAAAAAGAAAAGAAAAGAAAAGAGGGAAGTGAATCCAAGTGCAGAAGCAAATGAAAGATGTGAGCTGCTCAAGACATGGTTGAAGTCACGAGTACTGCATGTCTGGTCTTGATCCGAAGAAGCTGCGGAAGATTGAACTAACACCTGCAGCTAGCAAGCATCAAGGTTCAAATCTAAAGCTTGCACGGACAACCATTCAAGACTCAAGATCAAGCTTCAAAAGACTTATAGATAATAATCTTGTAACTCATAGTTGACAGGCTTAGTTAGTCTTTTTCATTTTTTGATTTTGATGTAATAACAGGACCGCGGACCGGAACTTCGATGGAACGACACCTCAATCGACTCTCCACCTCGGTATACTCTATCACAGTTCCTACTTCACAACTACACGTGACCTAATTTCTTTATAGCTAAGGATATGTAGGTAGCTCAGATACCAGGGCTCGGTCATATTCTCCTTTCATTTAGGTTTTGGTCTCCCTAAATAAGGGTCGGGTCAAAAAACATGTGTAGTCGTTCTTTGTTTGAAAATACTTCGTGTTTCTAGTCAAAGAGAGGCAGCTGTAGACATGTGATTTTCGACCCTCCCCAAGATTTTAAATATTTTAGCATTTAAATACTTAGTTTAGGTCTAATATAGTTATTTCAACTAATTTTGACTCTTTTACTTTATTTCGTCACAAAATGAAAATTACAAAAATATTTCTTCTTTTTAGTTGCTTTTAGTTTATATACCTTTCGTAAAAAATAAAAACAAAAATAGTACCTTATTTTATTTTAATATGATAATTGAAAATACCAAAAAGATAGGTTTGTTTTAACGGTTAGTCTTATTTTAATAGTTATTTTACTTAAATAGGATTAATTAGTAAATGAGGTCGTATTTTTAGTCTCGTTCGCGGAGAAAGAATAAAATTTGGGCTCAAACAACCCATTTTTAGGCCTAATTTTCGGATCTAGCCCATAACAACCTAAGCCCAATGCCCAATACCCACTAACCTAACCCTACATACTCTTCATTTAAAGATAAAAAGAAAGGACCTAATTTCCTTGACCTAGGCTAGAACAGCTAGACGTCCGCCGTTTACAATAGACCCCCCCTTGAAACTTCGTCTTCCTCACCCCCCAAACGGCAACAACAAACACACCCATCAACAACCAAACTAACGACCCCTACTCTCTTCAAACACATGAACAACCATTTCCCTTGCTTCTTCAACGAAAAGATCTCCAAAACTTGAAACCTAAGCAGCGAAAATCGACAACAAAACACCCTTGACGCCGACGAGCCCACCTCCCTTCACCTATCGCTGCTTCTGCTTCTTCCTCTTCATAAAATCCCATCAGAAAATGCCATAAACGATGACCCCCACATACACAAACAGTACGCAGAAATAGAGCAAATCAGAGGTGCCAATTCGAGGACCGTTTTTGAATTTTGTCGCGGTTCCAGCGAGCTTTGAGGTCATCGAGTCCCTGTTCCGTTTGCGGTTATTTTCCGCTTCATTTCTGATTCCTTACTCTGTTTTGGTGTGATTGAAAGTATAATAAGAGTAATAGAGGTTGAATCCGGGGAATTGATTTTTAGGTGTAAGAAATTTGGTGTCTGCTTGTCGTGTGATGCCCTATTCCGTCGAATGATGTTCTGTTCTTCCTATTGTTATGGTGATGATCTATGTATTATGAAAGTTTGAGGCTAAATGGCTGAAATCAGTTGAATCTCCTATGAAATTTTCTATTACGAAAAACCTGAAATTCCCTTATGCCTGGAATGCGAATTACATTTGTCTTTATTCGGATGATATTTTGTGCTCTTGATTATTATTTGTATGTTGTTTAGCTCTATCTTCATTTGGATGAATTTTATGGCTGATTTGGGTTTCGAATTCTGTTGCAATGACTCATTAGGAGATTAAGGTTTTTAAAGCTTTAGAATTAACATTCTAGTGATATGGAACAATCAAGCTCTACTAATCTCTTCTAGTGCTGGATCGTTATGTTGAAAAGGAAATCAATTGCCTATTTGAATTTTTCTTAATGTGATTCACTTGAAAAATTGGACTCGGATTTTAGATGAAGTAAAATAGAATTGGGATTAAATTCGCGTTCTTGTATTAATTTAAATTAATTGAATCATCGTGATTGTGTACACGATCGCGTGACATACATGCGATCCTAAAACAAAATCGGGGTATGTGTTCGCACAACTTTGGCAAAACTTTCTTAATAATAACAAAGCGTTATTAATTGTGGACACGTTCGCGTGACATGATTTTTGACGCGCCAAACAAATGGGTACACGTGCGCGTGACCTGTTTTCAAGATAATTTCTTAATTGAAAGAGGCAAATGCACATAGGTTCTAAAATAAGTAATTAGACAATTTTATTAAGCCAAGTATGATCATTGTGACCGTGCTAAAACCACGGAACCCGGGAATGCTTAACACCTTCTCCCGGATTAACAGAAGTTCTTACTCAGATTTTTGTATTCGCAGACCATAAATAAGAGTCAAAACCTTCCTCAATTCGGGATATTAAACCGATGACTTGGTACAACATAAATTATCCCAAGTGGCGACTCTGAATTTATTATAAATAATCCCGTTTTGATTGTCACTGAAATTGGAAAAATCTCCCTTATACCCTTTTCGGGTAGAATAAGAGATGTGACAAATAGGGTGTTCAAGCCGTTTTTGGATAATTTGTAATAGTATTTATTGATGATATCCTGATATATTCTCATAGCCAAGGAGAATATAAGGAACACCTTAGGACTGTGTTGCAGACATTGTGAGAATATCGGCTTTATGCTAAGTTCTCAAAGTGTGAATTCTGGCTAGACTCGGTAGCATTTCTGGGGCATCTTGTATCCAAAGATGGAATTATGGTAGATCCTAAGAAGACCGAACCTATGCAGAAATGGCCCAGACCTACTTCTCCTACAGAGATTCACAACGTTTTAGGCTTAGCAGGCTATTACAGGCATTTTGTGCAGGATTTATCCAGAATAGCAGCGCCGTTGACCAAGCTAACACAGAAAAATGCAAAGTTTCAGTGGAAAGAGGAATGTGAGCAGAGCTTTCGAAACTCAAAACATGTTTGACAACTGCACCAATATTAGCCTTACCATCAGGTTTCGGAGGATTTACGTTGTTTTGTGATACCTCGAGGGTAGGATTAGATGTGTTCTCATGCAAAATGGCCGCGTTATTGCTTATGCTTTGAGAAAATAGAAAAAGCACAAGCAAAACTATCATACACATGATTTGGAGATGCTTGCAGTGGTATTTGCTCTAAATATTTGGAGACATAATCTATACGGCAAAACTTGTTAGATTTATATTGACCATAAAAGTCTGAAGTATATCTTTCAGCAGAGAGATCTAAATTTTCGGCAGCGTTGTTGGATGGAACTACTCAAAGACTATGATTGTTCTATTTTGTATCATCCTGGAAAAACTAATGTGGTGGTTGATGCATTGAACAGAAAATCTATGGGAAGTTTGGTACATATAGCTCATGCAAAAGAGACTTTTGGCCAAAGATATTCAGAGACTAGAAGATATAGGTATCTGATTTAGTGTCGTAAATTCAGAGGTGTTATTGGCTTGTGCTCAAGCTAAGTCTTCATTAGTTGAGTGCATTAAGGCCACCCAATATGAGGACGAGCGATTATGCAAATATAAAGATGAGGCCTTAGCTGGTAAAAGCAAGGATATGATTGTTGGAAGTGATGGTGTGCTTTGAATGAGTGACAAGCTATGTGCCACAGACGTAGATGGGTTGAGACATGCTATTCTTGAAGAAGACCACAACTCTAAATACATTATACATCCTCGATCCACAAAAATGTATCATGACCTAAAGCAATTTTATTGGTGGCAAGGTATGAAGAAAGATGTTGCTAACTTTGTTTCTAGTTGTTTAACTTGTCAGCAGATCAAGACCGAGCATCAACGACCTGCTGGACTGTTACAACAAATTGAGATTCCATAGTGGAAATGGGAAAGAATTACTATGTATTTTGTCATCGGGCTACCACGAACCCTTAGAGGTTATGACTCTGTATGGGTGATTGTAGATCGACTGACGAAATCAGCACATTTTTTGCCAGTGAAGACTACATATGGAAGAGTGAGGTATGCACATATATTTATGAAGGAAATTTTCCGACTTCACGGTATTCCGGTATCCATCATCTCTGATAGAGGATCACAGTTCACTTCATGTTTTTGGAAATCTTTTCAAGAAGCATTGGTTACACGAGTAGATCTTAGTGCTGCATTTCATCTACAGACAGATGGCCAGTCTGAATGTACTACATAAATCTTGGAAGATATGTTGAGAGCTTGCATTCTTGAGTTTAGAGGTAGTTGGGATGCTTATATACCTTTAGCTGAATTTGCTTACAACAATAACTTCCAGTCCAGTATTCAAATGGCACCGTATGAAGCATTGTATGGTAGAAGATGTCGTTCTCCTATAAGATAGTTTGAAGCTGGTGAAACTAACTTATTGGGACCCGACTTAGTACAAGAAGCTATGGACAAGGTCCACTTGATCAGACAGAGATTGCTTACAACTCAAAGCAGATAAAAGTCTTATGCAGATAAGAGAAGAAGAGATTTAGTGTTCACAATTAGGGACAAAGTCTTCCTACGAGTCACTCCTATAAAAGGTGTGATGCGGTTTGGGAAAAGAGGCAAGTTGAGCCCCAGGTTTATAGGACCGTATGAGATACTAGATCGAGTGGGAGCTGTGGCCTATCATTTGGCACTTCCTCCTGAGTTGTCCTTTATTCATCCCGTTTTTCATGTCTCAATGCTAAGAAAATGTATATCAGACTCATCTCAGGTGCTTGAGGCACCAACTATATCGCTTGATGAGAGGTTGTCTTACGAGGAGGAGCAGATGACAATTGTTGATAGGCAAGTAAGAAATCTACGGTCAAAGGAAATTGAGTTCGTAAAAGTCTTATGGCGAAATCATACAGTTGAAGAAGCTACTTGGGAAATAGAAGATGCTATGCGAGTCAAGTAACCCTATTTATTTCAGTACAGGTACGTGTTTGAGTTAAATTCGGGGACCGAATTTCATAAGGTGGGGATGATGTAATACCCCCAATATATTAAATGAGGACATATGGGGTATTTAGTAAATAATTTAAGTTTAAAGAAAAAAAAAGACGAACTAACTAAATAAACAAAACAAAAAAAAGGAAAAAGTTAGGAATTTAAAACAAAGGGCTGAAGCCCATTAATACAATTGAAATAGGTTAGAAAAGCTTCACGATGGAAATCTTCATAAAGCCTTCTGAAGGAAACGAAGCAGAAAGCTTCGAAATGGGGAAAAAACAAAGAAAAACAAGCAGAAAAAGAAAAAGGAAAAGAGAAGAAGAAGAAGAAAACTTTGGGCAAAGGCCTTAAGAAGAACTGAGAGTTAAAATTGAAAGTATTAAAGTTCTCCTTCGACTCAAGAGGTTAACCTTCTTCTCCTCATCTGTTGAATTATTTCACTGCATCTATGCAATTTCATATAGTACAAAAGAATTTAATATCAACTTGCTCTTATATATATATATATATATATATATATATATATATATATATATATATATATATATATATACAATTACTATGGAGATAACAAGGCTATAAAGGTTTGGTTTAAGCACTGATAGATCTAATTTTAGAGGAATAAACTATACTAAATAATTTGAAATTGATAGAATTATGGACTAGTTCTATGAAATATAAATCCACAAACTAAGATTCAAACATGAAACCCGATGATTGGGTATTCTAAATTAGCTATGAATTAGCCTAAATGAGGTAATTAACACGAGACCGGTGTTGATGTGGTTATAGATTTATTGAAGAAAGTCGTACGGATCGTTCGAGGTGACGAGTTTGGCATTTTGCATGAGTACTGTGAGTAGTAATCTTACCATAATTTGTGTTTTCATAGCCTGCATGGTTTATATATGATTTTGAAAATAAATGTGTTACCTATGCTTTGAATTTTCATGTGGGACAAGTCTTTTACTTCATATGGTACCGAACAGTTCACTTGAGATGTTTACCGGTTAACATAAATATTTTCATCGTTACTAGATATGTTTTACTGTTACTTGAGATGTGACAGTTATTTAAAATGTTCTCACTATTAGTATACATGTTTTACTATTACTTGAGACATGATTACCGTTACCGAAATGAAACTACAAGATTTGATAAGAAATTATATGCCCTTTATTATTTTGAAAATGCTTTGCACGAGTATTTACTGTCTACAAAAAAGAGTATTAACGGGAGTAGATTGAAGGATCCTGTAGCTAACTGTGGGTTCGTTAGACCTGGAGCACCTTGTAATTACCGATTACCATTACAACCCTTACTAGTGGGAAGGTAGAACTATCATACCGTTACCGATTTCCCTCGAATAGGGACTACCGTAATATTTGACTTCTTGCAGAAGTCCAAAGTTATATCAATTACATGATCCATTCATTGAAATCTCCCAAATGTGAATATTGATATTATATAGTGGTTACTGAGCTTATTACTAAATTATTAATTGTATTATACTACAAGAAAAGTACGATGAGACTGAAAATTATTTATTGTTTCTGAAAGGGCATTTTTGTGTTATTTTCTGATTGATCTACTAGCATGTTTTCTGACTTGTCTCCAATAAAAACGGTTATGGTTAAGTGTTATTACTCGCTGAGCTAGCGACTCATTCCCCGCTAATTTTTTTTACAGGGACAACAGTTGAGGTAGGTGAGAATTTCGTTAATTAGAGCGCACAAGTTGATAGTTCTTGGTGAGTCTCGCACTTGTTCGCATGGGTGGAGATTTTATTTATTGTTATGGTATTGTATTTGAACTCTTAGAGTTACTCCATAGTCATTATTTTAGTGTCATGAGTATTTTGTTATTATAGTCTTATGTTGAATATCGTTCTTTATTATCGAAAGTGGAGATAAATTAGTATTTCTGGTTGTTAGTGGGTTAATTAGTAATGGTGGAGACTTATCTTGGTTAATTGATAAGTTGTCAATTATTTGGTTTGATGTTAGGATGGTTGGTTGTTGATTTTGAGACATGGAAAATTTTTGGATAGTCCAAAAATTGGGGAAACTCTACCCGATTTTTTGTAAAATACCGATGAGGCTTACTTGGGAGCACTTGCTCCTAAGCGTGATCACGATCCTAAATTGGGTCGTGACAACAACCAAATAAAGGAACCGGGCATAAACATACTAGGTTATATCGAACACATCATTAGTTTGGTCGGTTATCTTCTTTTCTTCCCTTCTCTGATAATCTTGAGCTCCATTGATGACCAAATTGAGAAGGGGTTTCTTCTTTTTAACATCCCCCCTCAAGTTGGAGGGGAGTGTTGTGACACCCAATTTGCTGAGGATTCCTCTGTGAGAAACCCCAGAGAGTGGTTTGGTGAAAATATCCGCTGGTTGATCTTTGGACGGGACGAATGAGAAAGTAATGAGCCCAGATAAAAAGTGTTGATACACAAAGTGACAGTCAAGCTCGACATGCTTTGTGTGTTCGTGAAAAACGGGCGATATGAATAGTAGCTTTACTGTCGGAATGAAGAGGAATTGGAAGGGTAATCGGAATGGAGAGGTACTCAAAGAGTCGTACCAGCCATGTGAGCTCGGCAGTGACACGCCACATGGAATGGTGCTTCGGTAGAGAATAGGGCAATTGAAACTTGTTTCTTCGATTTCCATGAGATTGGAGCCCCTTCTAAAATAATAAGAACCCACTCACAGATATGCAAGTATCTTTGCAAGAAGCCTAAACAGTGTCACAAAATGCAAGCAAAGAAAAATCATGAACGTAGGACAACAAAATTCCTTATCTCGGATCAGAACTTAGATATTGCAAAACCCTCAATGCAGCAAAAAAAGGGGGACAAACAAGGCCTCTGCATATACTGGCTCGGAGTAAGAACAACAAAGGAAAGATCCAACCGAGTATTTGTGAGATAGTTAAGCTTCCCAACCAAATGTCGATAGAATGTGAGGTTGTATAAGAGAGATCCATCATCGGTTTGGAGCTTGGAGCAGGGGTCTAAAGGAGAATTTGCTCGAGGCAAGTGAGACAAATCAAATTCCTAAAGCATATCTAAGGTAAAATTTTGTTGACTCATAATAAAACCACTGTTTTCCCATAAAATTTCCATTCCAAGAAAGTAGTGTATGTCTTCTAGGTTCTTTACCTTAAACTCAGTATTAAGAAAGTCTTTGATGCTTTGAATTTCCTGTAAATCATCCCCTGTTAATAAGATGTTATTGACATAAACGGCTAGGATTGAAATAAGACCCCTTGTTTTCTTGAAAAACAAAGAGTAATCATTCATTGATGGAGAGTACCTTTAATACTCAAAGCCACTGCAAGCCGAGTATACCATCGTCGGGAAACTTGCGTTAAACAATATAAAGATTTCTTCAAAAGACAAATGTGTTTAGGACTAGGTGGTGTTAGACCTACTGAAAATTTCATGAACACTTCCTTTTGCAAGTCACCATGCAAAAATGCATTATTAACGTCCAATTGATACACACTCCAATCTCTTTTAGCTGTAATAGTAAGAAGACATCTTATAGTTGTCATTTTCACCGCTGGTGAAAATGTTTCACTATAATATGTTTTTTCTCTTTGGATATCCTCCTTGCTACAAGCCTTGCCTTTAGTCTTTCAATAGTACAATCTGATAAGTATTTTACTTTGTACGCCTATTTATAAGGTAGTGCCTTCTTTCCTTTAGGTAACTCAACCACATCTCAGGTGTGGTTGTCTTGCACGGCTTGAACTTCTGATTCCATGGTTTCTCTCCATCATGGATGTTGAGAAGCTTGGTTAAAGCTAGTAAGCTCACTTAGTGTAGATAGAGATTGAATAATGTGTTGGTTGTTGATAGATAGAGATAAAAAGAAGTAAGCACTTGGCTTACTTGGTTGAGCAAACTATGCCCTGTCCAAATTAGTAAACACGATATTATTACATAGTCCTTCAGGTAGGATGGCCGGTGTGATACTCTATCTGATTTTCTTAGTGGAACATTTTGTCTATGTGCAGAAATAGGTGAGCTGCTATGGTGATTGTTCTAGGAAGGAGAATAGGGAATATGTGGGCAATAATATTGATGAGGAGTATGTGGAGATGAGAGTGAGGGTGAAGAAGACATATCTGGTATATTTGGTATATCTGGCTGCGTGGGTGTAGCATAGGTAGAGTTTGAGGCTAGAGGTGAGTGTGAAAAAAATAGGATTGTTTGAAGGACTGTACTTAGCTAATGGAAAATATGTTTCAAAGAACTTCACATCTCTGGAAATAAATGCCTTCTTTGTGTCCAACTCCAATAATTTGTATCCTTTTTTTTTATGTAAAAGGATACCCAATTAGGACATAGGCAGTTGCTCTCTCATCAAATTTACTTCTTCCTTGTGTCAAAGCGGAAGCATAACATAGACATCCAAAATTCCTCAAATGTTCATATTGAGGCTTCTGTTGAAAAAGTACTTCATATGGTGTCTGACCTTTCATTACACTAGAGGGCAATCTATTTATGATGTGTTTCGCAATTAAATTAAACTCTCCCCAATATGATATAGGGAGATTGGATTGAAACGTCAATCCTCTTGCAACATCTAAAAGATGTATATGCTTTCTCTCAAAAATCCCATTTTGTTGAGGAGTTCCCACACAAGATATCTGATGTATGATCCCTTTTGAAGCAAGAAAAGCTGCTTATTGTGTTCCTTTTCTCAATTCGTGGCACGACCCCAATTTCCTCTTTAGGATATCGTGACGATACCTAGTCTCTAAGACTAGGTAAGCCTAACACTTACTGAAGTAAAGATAGAATTTAACCAGAACAACTACGAAGCATGAAATCGCAATTTCTATAGTAAAACCAATGATTCCGAGTGCAACACAATACCCAAAACTGGTAGTACAAGTCATAAGCTCTACTGAGTTTACTAGAATAATATTATATAAGTACAATTTGTCCTAGAAAAGAAATAGACAGTACAAGTACAATATTATAAGGTGACTCTGAGGCCCGCGGATGCTACGATAGGTTTACCTTGAGTCTCCACAGCAAAACCCGAATAACTAGCTAGTGATCAACCAACTCTGAAGTACATGAATCTGCACAAAATGAGTAGAAAGTATAGCATGAGTAACCACTAATAAGTAGGGATTTTGACTACTTATTTGCGCTCTTTTACTTTCGTTTTAGACCAAAATTGCTTAAGGGTATTCCCGAAAACTAATGAAATGTGCTTGCTTGCAGGAGTGTTGCCATATGAGCCAAAGAAATGAAATTCAACTCAAGAAGGAGTAAATTTGGAAAAGGACCAAAACAAGGCTAAAAGGGGCACAATGCGGACCATACAAAAGTGAGTGCGGCCGCAGAACCTAAGGGCGACCTCTGACAGAATTTTAAGGCAAAATGTAGACCGCACAATTCTAGTGCGGCCGCAGAAGATGAAGTTCAGAGAATTGTATTTTTGGGCCATGGAGAAGTGCGGACCACACCGTTATTGTGCTTCCATAGGATGTCAAGTACGTCCACACTCATAATTGTGTGACTCGCAGAAGAGAAGAATCAGAGAGCCATGTTCCAGTCCAAGTTCAAGTGTGCGACCGCACTCAGAATTGTGCGGTCCACACAATCAAATGAAGTGCGGCCGCATCCCACTTTTATGTGACCGCAGAAGGCCCAGTTGACCAGTCAAGCTCAGAGTACGGACTGCATACAAAATTGTGCGGTTGCACAACCTCCGCAGGGGCATTTTTGTCAAGTATTTTCAGCTTAGTATAAATAGAACTTTTTGTCATTTTTAGGTTAAATTGTATCAGTGTAGAGCACCTGAGCCATTTTTCTTTACTCTTTTGAGTAATATCGTATTAGATTAGCTTCTAAACATCAGATTTTCTTTCCCTAATCAATTATTATGCATTCTATCTTAATTGCTTATGTAATTTCTTCATTTTCATGAGTAGCTAAATTTCTAGCTAGGGTTGTGGCTCAACCCTAGTGTGGGTATTTAATGGATGTTTGATTTAGGGCTTGTTTGTGATTGAGTTAGTGATTTTTAGCCTAGTTCTTGCTTAAATTCAAGAATTAATGATTACAAACATTAATTCATGCCTAATTGATTTGGTCTCTACTTGAGAAAGAGAGACTAAGACTAGGAAAACTTGGCTAACAAGAAATTGGGGTGAACTCAAGAAATTGATAGCTCCAATTAATAGGTTGAATCTAGAGATAGTAAGACCCAACTTGAGCATATATCACTTGTTTTGTGCAATACCCATTTGGACTTGAGAAAGCTAAATTGGACAAAATCACTCAAATTACTAAGAGGTATAGAGTGGGTAATTGCAAGTGATTGCTATATCACAACCCCAACCAATCAAACTTGCCCTAGAATTTACAACCCGTTAGGTAACCACCTAGGTGGAAGTCACAACCCTAGATATTTTATCATTTAAAAAACAACCAAAACCAAAAATATTGTCT
The DNA here is from genome assembly GCF_000393655.2 of Nicotiana sylvestris. NCBI lineage: Eukaryota > Viridiplantae > Streptophyta > Magnoliopsida > Solanales > Solanaceae > Nicotiana > Nicotiana sylvestris. The sequence goes on from NC_091067.1 coordinate 111,052,109, forward strand.
TCTAGTTTTATAATTGCAATCAATAGTTTAAAGTAGAAGTAGAAACAACAAACAAGAATGTGAAAGTGTAATTTGAGGCACATCATACAATTACACTAAATATATACCTAATCCCAATTCTAACTCCATGTGTATTCGACCCCGACTTGTGTTGGGTTTTATTATTGCATCGACCGCCTCACTACCTATATTTGTGGTGTGAGTTTGGGCGACATCAATTTTTGGCGTCGTTGTTGTGGAGTTAAACAAATTTAGCTATATTTCTAGGTTTTTGTGTGATTTATCTTCTTTTCCTTCCTAGTCAGTAACTTTATTTTTAAATTGATTTTAGGTACGAAAATGGCTCTTAGCAACGAGCCCATTGGGAATTTGCTAATAGGGGAGGACGTGGATGATGACCAAGTTGATGAGGTTCCTCTTGAACCTCCAGCAAATTAGACGAGGCCGCCCGCCTCAAGACTACGTTCACATCCCTCCCCCACCTCCACCAAGAGCGGCAGCACACTGACAGTTACCGAACGAGGGTTATGCAAGTGCTATAATCCTACTCCGCATTAAGGCGGGCAACTTCCAAATCACCAATGTGATACTTACATTACTTAAACAACGGGAATTCTTTACCGGGGCTCCGAGTCAAAATGCTTACTAGCATCTCAAAGGGTTCGTCAATACTTGTTGGGGAAGAAAGCAAACAAATGTCTTCGAGGACGCACTGTGGTTGAGGCTATTTCCCTTTTCTCTATAGGGAAAGGCATGGACTAGTTAGAGAGATTGCCCAATCATTCCATCCATACATGGGATGAGTTGGTGGATAAATTCATTTCCAAATTCTTCTCTCCGGGACATATGGTGACACTTCGGGATGATATTATTGCATTCAAGCAAGAACCCAATGAGCCATTGCATGAGATTTAGGAAAGATATCGTACCATGGTTAAAGAGTAACCGCATAATGATATGACCGAGGCCATGATCCAAGAAACCTTTTATAGGGGGATCAACACAACAAATCAATGCGTGCTAAATCAACTCGCCGGTGGGAACTTCATGAACACACCTTATGTCGAAGCTTGTGAAATTCTTGATAAGATGGCGGATACCTCATTGGCATGGCAAAGTAGAGCCAATGTTCCTCAAGATGACCCAAGTGTCATTCACCTACACAAGGAACTACATGATCATGGGTAAGATATTGCCGAGTTCACAACCACAAAGAACCAATTACCCAAAGCTCAGCTTCAACAAGTTTAAGGGCCGAAACAAGTGAATGCAATAGAAGGTGTAAATATGATGATGAACAAGAGACGACAAGAAGGTCAACAAATGCAAAGCCATCCTGAACAATTCATGCAAGATGATAGTGGTTATGATCAAGGTGATTCTTTCAATGAGCAAGAAGAAGATATTCAATATGTCAACAATTATCAAGGCCAAAGAAACAATGCTCAAGGACAAAATCAACAACAATGGCGGTTATAAGGAAATTGGAACAACCAAGGCCACCAAGGCAAATGGAGTGGTGGTAACAAGAATCAAGGAAATTGGAATAATCAAGGTAACCAAGGCAATTGGGGAGGTAATCATCAAGGAATTGGGGCAGTAACAACCAAAGCAATTGGGGAGGCAATAACCAAGGAGGGTGGAACAACAACAACAACCGAGGGCCGGGTTTTCAAAGGCCCCCGATGTTCCAACAACCGAGCAACCCACCCCATATCCTCCTCAAGGTCCATGCTCTTCTAACAATGAGATGGGTAGAATTGAGAATATGTTAAACAGATGATGGAGAAGAATGCCGACTCTGATGCTCAACTAGCCTCTCATAACACTTTTATTCGCAATTTGGAGGTTCAATTAGGCCAAATCTCACAAGCTTTGAACACTCTTCCTAAGGGGGCACTACCTAGTGATACAATGGTGAAACCGAAGGGTGGAAATAATATGGGACATGCTATGGCCATGACTACTAAAAGTGGAAAAGGTGGAGATGCAAACACCTCAAATCAAAGAAGAATTATGGATGAAGATGTTGTGGCTCAAGAAGATGAAATCTCAAGCAATATAGTTCAAGCTAATGAAGAAGTGAGAATTGATATTGATGAAAATGTGGAGGAGATGCAAGAAGAAGTGAACCTGTCTAAGGAATACGCGATTGACATGCCAGAACCGATCGTGCCAAAGGCTAAGGCACCAATGCCAAGGCCTCCTCCTCCATACCCTCAAAGGCTTGCAAAGCAAAATAGTGAGAACCAATTCAAAAAGTTTATTGACATGATGAAGAGTTTGTCTATCAATGTACCATTAGTTGAGGCTTTAGAGCAAATGCCGGGTTATGCAAAGTTCATGAAGGTCTTGGTGACAAAGAAAAGATCGATGAATTATGAGACTATCAAGATGGCACATCAAGTGAGTGCTATTGTACACTCAATGGCTCCGAAATTGGAAGATCCTAGCGCTTTCACAATCCCTTGCACCATTGGGAGTGCCAACTTTGCCAAAGCTTTATGTGATCTAGGGGCGAGTATCAACTTGATGCCCTACTCAGTGTTCAAAACTTTGGGGATTGGGAAACCAAGACCCACATCAATGAGGTTGAAAATGGCGGATCATATAATGAAGAGACCTTTGGGTATTATCCATGATGTGTTGGTTAGAGTTGACAAGTTCATCCTCCCGGCGGACTTTGTGATCTTGATTGTGAAATGGACTATGAGGTTCCTATCATTTTGGGTAGACCTTTCCTTGCTACGGGGAAGGCTCTTATGATGTGGAAGCCGGTGAGCTCACTTTCCAAGTGGGTGATGAAAATGTGGTCTTCCATGTGTGCAAATCTATGAGGCAACTTAATAGTAATGAAGCTTGTTCGTTCGTGGATTTGGTCACTGATGTGATTATTGATGATGCTAGTGCCACAATGAATGTTGAGGATAATTTGGAAGCCGTTTTGCTCAATCTTGATGATGTTGAGGAGAAAGAAAGCTATGTGGAGTATGTTAATACATTGCAAGGAATAGGGTCGTACACTTATGAGCCCTGCAAGCTATCTTTGGATCTTGAAAATCAGAAGACTCGTCCAACAAAGCCCTCAATCGAGGAGCCTCCCACTTTGGAGTTAAAGCCATTTCTGCCACATCTCAGGTATGAATTCCTTGGCCCTTCTTCTCAAGTAGAGTCCACATTGGAGGTGCTACAAAGGAGGAAAAGAGCAATCAGATGAACATTGGCGGATATTGGGGCATAAGTCCCGCCTTTTGCATGCATAAGATTATTTTGGAGGAGGGTGAAAAACCCTCCGTTGAACATCAAAGGAGCATAAATGAAGTAATGCAAGAGGTGGCGAAGAAGGAGATAATCAAGTGGTTGGATGCCGGGGTTTGTTTACCCCATTTCCAATAGCTCGTGGACCTCTCCGGTGCAATGTGTCCCAAAGAAAGGGGGCATGACTGTGGTAACAAATGACAAGAATGGATTGATCCCCATAAGAACCATTACCGGTGGAGAGTGTGCATAGACTATAGGAAGCTCAATAAAGTCACTCGGAAAGATCATTTCTACCTTCTATTTCTTGATCAAATGCTTGATAGGTTGGCTGGACGTGTTTTTTATTACTTCCTTGATGGATACTCCAGCTACAATCAAATTCTTATTGCTCCTGAGGACTAAGAGAAGACCACTTTCACTTGTCCCTACGGTACTTTCATATTCTCGCGGATGCCATTTGGTTTGTGTAATGCACCGACGACTTATCAACGGTGTATGATCGATATTTTCACCGATATGATGGAGGATATTCTTGAGGTCTTCATGGATGATTTTTTCGTGTTTGGGAATTCTTTTGAGGATTGATCGAACAATTTGGATAGGGTATTGGCTAGATGTGAGGAGACAAATTTGGTGTTGAATTGGGAAAAGTGTCACTTCATGGTCGAGGAAGGCATTATCCTCGACCATAAAATTTCAAAGCATGGTATTGAGGTTAACAAGGACAAAATTGAGGTGATCTCCAAACTCCCGCCCCTGCATCCGTGAAGGGAGTGGGGAGCTTTTTGGGTCATGTGAGTTTCTATCACCGATTCATCAAGGACTTTTCCAAGGTGGTAAACCATCTATGTAAACCTTTGGAGAATGATGCCAAGTTCTATTTCAATGAAGATTGTATGAAGGCATTCAAATTGCTCAAGTTCAAGTTGGCTACTAGTACTACTATTATTACCGCACCGAATATGAGATTACCTTTTGAGCTCATATGTGATGCTAGTGATATGGCAGTTGGAGCGGTTTTGGGGCAACGTATCAACAAGATCTTCCATCTGGTCTACTATACTAGCAAGACCATGAATTATGCCCAAGTCAGCTACACAGTGACTGAAAAGGAGCTACTTGCTATTGTTTTTGCTATGTAGAAGTTCTGCCCGTATTTGATGGGTACAAAGGTGATTGTTCACACCGACCATGCGGTGCTTCAATATTTGATAAGCAAGAAAGATTCTAAGGCAAGGTTGATGTGGTGGGTGCTTTTATTGCAATAGTTTGATCTAGAGATTCAAGATCGCAAGGGTAGTGAAAATAAAGTGGTAGTCCACTTGTCCCGATTGGAGTAGGAGGGGAAGCCACATGAAGGCCTTGAGATCAATGATTCCTTCCCCGACGAGCAATTGCTAGCTATTTCAATGACCGGAATGCCGTGGTTTGCCGATTTAGCCAATTATGTTATGAGCGGCATTATACCGAATGAGTTCTCTTCAAACCAAAGGAAGAGGCTCAAACGGGGTTGCCTTGACTATTATTAGGATGACACGTATATTTTTCAGATATGTACCGATAGGGTGATCCGACGATGTGTGCCGGAGGAAGAACAAATGGGAATTCTTGAGGCTTTCCACTCTTTACCGCATGGTGGTCACCATGGTGGAGCGAGAACGGCTACAAAACTGTTGAGTTGTGGATTCTATTGGCCTACTCTTTACAAGGACGCTAGTGATCTAGTCAAGCATTGTGATGAATGTCAAAGGGCCGGTGGGATTTCTAAGAAGAATGTGGTTCCCCTCACCACCATCGTGGAAATTGATATCTTTGATGTTTGGGGTATTGATTTTATGGGACTATTCGTGAGCTCTTGTGGGAACACATACATTTTGGTAGCTGTGAACTATATGTGTCAAAATGGGTTGAAGCCGTGGCTTTACGCAACAATGAAGCTCGAAGTATGGTGACATTCTTGAAAAAGAACATCTTCACGAGGTTTGGAACCCCAAGGACCATTATTAGTGATGGGGGTTCACATTTTTGCAACAAGGCTTTTGATACCTTACTCACAAAGTATGGCATTACTCACAAAGTCTCGACCCCTACCATCCTCAAGCAAGCGGATAAGTTGAAGTCTCCAACCGGGAGATAAAGAGCATTTTTTCAAAGACTGTGAATGCCAACCGGATGGATTGGTGAAGAAAACTTGATGATGCTCTTTGGGATTATAAGACAGCCTACAAGACGCTGATTGGGATGTCTCCATATCGATTGTGATTGGGAAGGTGTGTTATCTTCCGTTAGAACTTGAGCAAAAGGCCATGTGGGCTTTGAAGAAGTTGAACCTTGAGTGGGATGTCGCTGCAAACCTAAGAGTGGCACATTTGAATGAGCTTGATGAATTCCGGTATCATGCCTACACAAGTTCATCCCTTTACAAGGAGAAGATGAAGTACCTTAATGACAAGTACATTCACAACAAGGAGTTTAAAGAAGGTGATCTAGTACTATTGTTCAATTCCCGGTTACGGATGTTTCTGGGCAAGTTGAAGTCAAAATGGAGTGGCCCCTTTGAAGTGGTGAATGTAACCCTCTTTGGTGCTCTAGATTTGAAAAATAAGAATGATGAGGTGTTTAGAGTCAATGGGCACTGGGTTAAATATTATCTTGGCAAGTTTGATGATGGCCACATTGTGGAAGTTCTTCATTTCAAATGATTGGTAATTTGCTCCATGTCACGACGTTAAAACAGGCACTTCTTGGGAGGCAACCCATGTGTTCTTTTTCTTTTTCTTGGTTTTCTTCTTTAGATTAGATATGCTTTGTTTTGTGCTAACTAGTTTTGAAGTGTATTTAGGAATGGATGTGCATTTCAGGACTGTGCCAGAGAAATTGGCTAAGTGTTACAAAAGTGCGGACCGCACCAAAATTATGCGGATCGTACAATCACTCTGTGACCGCACAGTTATGTGTGCGGTCGCACAACTAGAATATCAAAAATTCATGCTCTTTGAAGTTTGGCCTATCAAATTTTATTAACAAATTGCGGTGGTACACAAAATTGTGTGGTGCGCACAAATTCTGCGGTCGTGCTAACTTTTTTGCGGATTCGCAAAACTTCTTCAAAGGTACAAGTAAGGAGTGCGGAACGTACTCAAATTTATGCGGCCGCACTCAGGTAAGTTCTGAGCCCGACGGGTCAACATATAAATAGGGCTTTTCACCACTATTCACACTTTACACTCTTTTAACTCTCAAGCCCTACGAAAACACAGTGCATAACCCATTAGTTCTCAAACTTCAAGCATTTCATCTATATAGCTTCTCACCTGCATCCTTCATTACTCGTATGTTCTACATCTTTAGATTTTTCATCTTTTCTTAGATTTGTTCTTTTGTCTAGGGTTATTTTCATGCCTAAGAATGTCAATAGTTAGTCATTTTTGCTTAGAATCATGTGGGTAGTATCTTAAATGTTAATTGGGGTATGAGTAAGTATCTAATCATGTTTAATTGCTCAAAACTTGTCTAATATGTGAGACAATTGTATGTAACATAAGGCAGTGCTGCGTAAATTCAAATTGTGCGGTCGCACACATTTTTGTGCGGCCATAGTTATCTATGTTAAGGCATATGTGTGCATGGATTGTGTAGACCACACTCAAAATTATGCGGTCCGTATTGAAATTATGCGGTCCGCAGCAAAATTATGCGATTCGCACTTTTGAATGATCAGAGGACCCAATAGTCTAAATCTGGGCTATGCGGCCACACTCAAAATTGTGCGGTTTGTACTTTTGGTTGCGCGGCTGCACTGTGAAATTGTGTAGTCTGCACTTGGCTGTCTATGGCCGCACTGATTCTTCTGAGTTTGATTTCTTACAATTGTTATGTATGCATATGTGACTTCCAACTCTAACTGATTCCTATCATTATGCATTGCAGACAATTGTTAGATCACATGGTAGAGGAGATACATCAAAAGGGAGGGTCGAACCCTCCTGAGGCTGCGGTCGAGGCAAAAGTAACCTACCACTAGCAATCCAAAGAGCCATGAGCAAGAAAGCTACCACCAACAGAGTTCATGAACCCTTCGAGACCAGTGAGTATCTTCCATCTAGGGAAGCTTCTGAGGGTAACTCTATGCAAGCATAGCCGGAAGCCCAATCACAACAAGTTCAAGGGAGATACCAACTCCGTGACGAATCCTCCACCTCAACTAGTTCTTCTGAGAGTTCCGAGGTAGGTAGTCAAGATTATGAGCCCTCTTCATCACATGCCCCGGCTACACCAATCAATGTAGATGATTATGATGATGATGATGTCTCGGACGATAGTAGAGGGAGTGATACTGCACTGGGAGGTTTAGAAAGGTCAAAGAGAAGAGAGCTGTGGGAAGACAGATTCGTCAGCTTGATTGCCTTCAATAGATTCAGAGAGTGGTGGCCGCAGAGATCGCTCTCACTTGAGCGACAATTCTTGATAAAGGATTTGGACATTCACAACCCTAATGTCCTCAGACAATTCTAGGAGCGAAAGGGCTGGAAATGGTTCACCCACAATGTCATCGATGCAAATGAGCACCTGGTTAAAGAATTTTATGCCAATGTAGCTCACATTAAGAAGGGTACCAAGGTTACAAAAGTGAAAAACCTGAAAGTCAAATTCGACTCTTGTGCTTTGAACGCATATGTGGGATTTGAAGAAGTGGAGGCAGTCCAATACTTGGAAAAGCTGGTTATGGGTGATGCAGCTCACTCGTGGTTAGCTAAGATTTTGGCTGCTCGAGGACCACCACCTCTGTGGCTCACAACATGGGTTCCCATAGTCCGGGCCACCCTAAACATTGAAGAAAAAAGGTGGCAGACCTTCGTATGCAACCGTATTGATCCATGCCTAAATGAGAACAACCTCCCATTTCCCCGAGCAGTCTTGGTAGCCTCAATTATGTTTGGGTACCCGATCAATGTGGGTGCTATCATGTCCACCAACATCACTCTTGCTGTCCAAAAAGGTGAAAGACCCTACCCGTACTCGAACTTCCTCACAGAATACTTCAAAGATCAAGAGGTGGAGCCGAGGCAATATGAAACAGAAGTAAAGACCAAGAAGCCTTTCTCATGGTACCACCTATAGGGTGCTGACAATCCAAAGTTCAAGGGTAAGGCAACTACCTCTGTTGGCCAGTCTGAGGAGCCAACGGTAGTAGTTACTGATTCAATTGCTGAGCCTTCCATAGATGTTATGCCTTCTACAATAGTCGGTCCTTCCACTGAAACAATAGCCATGCCACCATCTTCTTCTACTAGACCATCAACTCCATTATCAGTGCCAGCTTCATCCACTTATCCAAAGACTGCACTACGAGTTTCCCAAACATTGGCGAGTCTCAACAACTAGATGCAAGCAGCTGCTTCAAAGTTGTCTGACATATCCAATGTTGTTGCAACACAATCTTCTGCCCCAACAGCACCACAGGTACCTCTGTCGGTGGAGGAAACATTGAAAAGGAGTTTGGACAACCAGAAGACTATTATGAAGTCTCTAGTGGCGCATGGGGAGGTCATTGAAGAGTTGGGAAAGCAAACAAAGAAGATGGGGAAGTCTCAGGCGTCGAAGAAGTCAGTGGAGAGGTTGATAAAAGCGATTGCCAAGATTACATCTACCGGAGATCTACCATTGGACCTGCTTATAGAGCCATCAGCCCCAACAACACATGTAGCACCAACAGTACCATAGGCAGCAACCGACCAGTCTAAGGAGCTGGTTATGACTGCCCACACCGCTGAGGAGATAATCTAGATGCTCAACAACCATATTGTCCCTCAACCATGTGATGATGAGATACAGTTAGAGGGGACTGAGGGTGTTGTGGATGCCATGCAAACTAAGACCACGTAGGGAGTTCTTTTAACTCTCTACCCTTCCCTGTTCTTATTTTTGTTAAGCATTGGGGACAATGCTTATTTTCATTGGGGGTGGTCTATTTTGATTTATTGACATTGACATTTGGTTTGTAATAACTCTTATACTCTTTTTCTTTTATCTTTATTTTCTCTTTTGGTATGTATATATTCTTCCCTTTGATTTGATGTATATATTCATTTTCCTTTGGTTTGTATAAAACAAATCCGTAGCTTATTTCATACCTTCTTTAGTTTGTCTTTATTAGTAGTATAACTTCTTATTTATTTTAGTAGTTTCTTTTGGATTTGTTAGCTTCTTTTTACATTTGAGTGATCAATAAGCCTTTGGTTTTCTTAATACCGCGGTTCTTTCCAAAGGTGGATTTTGTGTGAACCGGGTGGCTCTCCCCAATGATAGATGGAGTGACAACCTTCTTAAGGGATTGAGTCCATTTTCTTTTATGTTTAGGCAAATATATTAGTAATGAATAAAAGGGTCTCAAGCATGCTTCACTTGGTATCAACACATTTACCTACGACCTTATGGTTAAAAACAAAGTTGTTGGCATAAAATAGCTCTAGTTGTGACCTTTTGACTCTTGTGTTGGCTTAAACAGTCATCGAGTAGTTCAGTTGAGCCATTTGTAATTCTCAATCTTAACTAGGGTTGTTATGGTCCCTTGACTCTATTCTCTTTAGTAATCCAGTAGCGTGAGAGGTGAGGTGTTGAATTGCAAGTTTAGGTACCCATGCTAATAGTCTAGAATCCGCCTCGAACGTTTTTCTAGGCAAAATTCTAAGTGTAGCTTGGATTGAGAAATCGTTGTAGGCTCTCCTTGATCCAATTTGAAATTTGAAATCTTCCATATCCTACCAATGTGATATCCCTAGTCAACCTATTTTAGCCTAAGCCCTTTTTCTTTCAATAACCACATTACAAGCCTTTATCCGTTTTGTAATGACCCTCTTTTGGCACCCGATCTTTCCTTAGCATTCTTTGAAAATAATTGGCAAAAACATAAGTTTGGGGGAGAGACGAGGAGTTTGAAAGTGATAAAAGGTACAAAGAAGAGAAAGAAATGAAGAAAAGGGAAGGCAAAGAAAAGAAAGAAAGAACAAAAAGAAATATGCCAAAAAGAAAGTGAATAAGGTAGAAAGTTAAAGGGATTCAAAGAAAACAATGATGAAAGGCATGGAGTAAATAGAAAAGGAGAAAAATGAATATCATGACCAAGAAAGAGTGACATTATGTTTCTCTAGTTCCCCCGAGGAAAAATAAAATTGACTCGAAGAGTCGACAAAGTATGAGCCAAAATGAGAAAATGGAGTGCTTAAGGAAAGAGGAACCCATTCTATTTCATCAAGACCTACCTTGATCCAAAAAGCCTTCATTACATCTCAAAAAAGCCCTACATGATTTCAAGTTGAGTGATCTTTCATTAGTGGTGATTTACATAAGGGGCAAGCTTATGGTACTTAGAGCCGGACTTGTGACATTCTTTTGAGAGAGATGAGCAAACCTTTCACAATCCTTGCTTCGAGTGTTACATTCTAAAGTGAGATTTGCTAACGAAGTATAAAGGAGGAGGAGTTTGGGATCCACAAAGACCTACATGAAAGAGTGAGTTTCCATGATGAATAAAGTCAACTCTTGATGCTCTAGTGTCACATTAGAACTATTGCACTCAAAAAGTCAAATCATTGCATTGTTGATAATTCATACGTGTTGTGGGTAATTGTTGGTCCCAAGTGATGTGTGGTTGATTCACCTTAGGCCAGCTTAAATAGTTCTTGCTTTGTGGAGGTGGGAACTACCTTATTTGCTTGAGGACAAGCAAAAGCTTAAGTTTGGGGGAGTTGATAAGTAGGGATTTTGACTACTTATTTGCGCTCTTTTACTTTCGTTTTAGACCAAAATTGCTTAAAGGTATTCCCGAAAACTAATGAAATGTGCTTGCTTGTAGGAGTGTTGAAATATGAGCCAAAGAAATGAAAATCAACTCAAGAAGGAGTAAATTTGGACAAGGACCAAAACAAGGCTAAAAGGGGCACAATGCGGATCGCACAAAAGTGAGTGCGGCCGCAGAACCTAAGGGCAACATCTGATAGAATTTCAAGGCAAAATACGGACTGCACAATTCTAGTGCCGCCGCAGAAGATGAAGTTCAGAGAATTTTATTTTTGGGCCACGAAGAAGTGCAGACCACACCATTATTGTGCGGCCGTAAGATGTCAAGTGCAGCCGCACTCATAATTGTACGGTCCGCAGAAGAGAAGAATCAGAGAGCCATGTTCCAGTTTAAGTATGCAGCCGCACTCAGAATTGTGCGGCCCGGTTGACCAGTCAAGCTCAGAGTGCGGACCACACACAGAATTATGCGGCCGCACAACTTCTGCAGGGGCCTTTTTGATAAGATATTTACAGCTTAGTATAAATAGAACTTTTTGTCATTTTTAGGTTAAGTTGTATCAGTGTAGAGCACCTGAGCCATTTTTCTTTACTGTTTTGAGTAATATTGTACTAGATTAAATTCTAAACATTAGATTTTCTTTCCCTAATCAATTATTATGCATTCTATCTTAATTTCTTTTGAAATTTCTTCATTTTCATGAGTAGCTAAATTTCTAGCTAGGGTTGTAGCCCAACCCTAGTGTGAGTACTTAATAGGTGTTTGATTTAGGGCTTGTTTGTGATTGGGTTAATGATTTTTAGCCTAGTTTTTGATTGAATTCAAGAATTAATGGTTGCAAACATTAATTCATGCCTAATTGACTTAGTCTCTACTTGAGAAAGAGAGACTAAGTCTATGAAAACTTGGCTAACAAGAAATTGGGGTGAACTCAAGAAATTGATAACCCCAATTAAAGGGTTGAATCTAGAGATAGTAAGACCTAACTTGAGCATATATCACTTGTTTTGTGCAATACCCATTTGGACTTGAGAAAGCTAAATTGGACAAAATCATTCAAACTACCAAGAGGTATAGAGTGGGTAATTGCATGTGATTGCTATATCACAACCCCGACCAATCAAACTTGCCCTAGAATTTACAACCCGTTAAGTACCCACCTAGGTGGAAGTCATGACCCTAGATCTTTTATCATTTGAAAAACAATCAAAACCAAAAATATTATCTTCTAGTTTTATAATTGCAATCAATAGTTTAAAGTAGAAGTAGAAACACCAAACAAGAATGTGAAAGTGTAATTTGAGGCACATCATACAATTACACTAAATATATACCTAATACCAATTCTAACTCCATGTGAATTAGACCCGACTTCCATTAGGTTTTATTATTTCATCGACCGCCTCACTCCTATATTTGTGGTGTGAGTTTGAGCGACATCAACCACAGCGGTACTCAGTAAGTATTAAGACTAACTTTGGTGAAGTAGTAACGAGGGACAGTCAAGACACCTACTAGAATAAATAACTTGTAAAAGTATGAACGTCAAACTAACAGGAAAACAATGTCAATATAAGCTAAGCATGGCAAAAATAACAAAACAATACTCGCAGTAAAGCACTAGAAACAACAATTAGGAACAAGGGACAAACAAGTAATAATGCCATAGAGTGAGTTGAACACAGTTTAAGTTCGCTGAAACTGAGTAGAAGGAACAACTAACAATTCAATAAGAGCCACCACTTTCACATAAGATTTTTTCAAGGATTTCCTCGAGGTACGTTACCTTATGGTCACATTTCATGGGTCCTAATTCGTGAACCCTAATCACTTGGCATCTCGTGCCCATATTACCATTTATAACAGCACGGACGGCTCACCTGCCTAGGGAGTGAGAATATCAATTATCCGCATAGACAACTCACGTGCCAATAGTAATAATGACTCATGACCACACGGATAACTCACATGCCAATAGAACAACTCTTACACAGAATACAAGTAAACGAGAATACATTTAAATGGTCAATAACATCAGGATTCATCTTCTTAAACCGATATGGGTGATTAATTATGTGTATGCTTGTGCAAGTGTTCTATCGCAATTTAAGTCAATAAGTAAGAGTAGAGACAATGAATGACACATAAGAAATGATCACCACAAAATGTACAAGATATAACTCACACAAGGTAGGAACACCACTACATAAATATCAACAATAACAATGCCCCATGCCATTATAAGTCATCACAAATCATTCCCCGACATAGCCCACCTTGTCTCGCCACGTACGTAACAATACAGTAATGCCCACTTTTTCTCGTCGCATGCGCATAATAATATTCCCATCTTGTCTCGCCACATGCGCAAATCCACATATATATAGCCCGCCTTGTCACTCCTTATGTGCAAATATCAATAATAAAAATATCACAGATAACTCTCGTGCAAACATCCCAACAATTATCTCAATAATATCACGTGTGACAAATATAACAACACAATATAAAGTCTTTCACACGTGTGCCCATATACCGTAACTTTTCCTCAAAACAAATTTCAATACCACAACCACACATAGCCCTCAGCTCAATAATACTGAGTATAATGGCAACAACAATAATAATATAAGAGTAGGGCAAGTAACTCAATACAAGAACTTTAGAATACAAAGAAACAGAAGAACGAGCTCACAAAGAAAGGCAATAGGGAATAATGGTCTAAACAAGAATAGTTCAACAAGGGAGAGAGATACTATGCAACAATGATTCCACATAGGTACAACTCGACGATAATAAATATTGCATGATTCAATGATTCTGAATAAGGATACGTCATCGATGAAAGGGATAAAAAAACTTCAATTAAGGTTAAGCAATTACAAAAAGATAACATACTTCAATTAAGGTTAAGCAATTTGTTTACTATGAAAATGGTAATGACAATTAAATTTTTTGATGGGACTCTAAAAATACGTGATCTATTTTTATGCTAGTTTGTTACTAGTTGATGCTAAGTATATGAGATTTAGAGACGAAATAAAGTTAATGGTACTAGGTCTGTGATCTCGAGACTTCGAGGTGATCTTCCAAGACGCCTTATTAACGAGAAATCGGTTCCTCCGATTTTGCCGTATACAGATAGTCCCCGTGTTTCTTAGAGAGGAGTGACAAGAAACGATCTTGACATCCAACTCTTCGGACTTTCCGTGATGACATCATACTGATGATGCAAGCCCCCATGACTACCGAAACATTCCGTCGTTTCGCTTCTCTAAGATAATTCAATGTATTGCGGTTTCTCATTTTCCAAAGTCATAATGTCACTGTCGATTAAGCTCCCAAGGATGCATTATAATGTGCCTGTCATTACATTTTTCGAGGGCGATAATGGCGTTGTCGGTTACGTTTCCCCCTCTCTATAAATGGGGGCCTCCTGGGGTATTCCTTTTATCCAAGTATCTTTCCTTACCTATCCATTCTTCCTTTCTAGCTATCTTTGTTCTGTGTCGTTCACCATGCTTGAGGCCTATGGCCTCAGGATTGTATGGTGGTACTTCTATCAGGCATGTCACAGCCTATCTCCCGGCCCTTCTCTGGTCGAGGGAGACTATGCTATTTTTTTGTTGTTGTTTTTGCTATCATCGTTGGCTCAGGTTGACGAAGCAGAGGGCTGATTTCCTCCGACCCGATGAAATATTCGGATTATACACCGCTGCTCAATAGGGGGTTTGAACTATACACTGCTGCTCACCTCCCCTGATTATCCAGTGTGGCACCTTGCTCCCTTTGCTTTCCATGGAGTGAGGTGGTACTATCTACTAACTGTTGCATCCTGCACCGGGGCAACATCTTAAGAAGTGGCTTTACAATAATAACCTGGCGAAATACATACTAGCCAGATTTTCCACTCAGCCACTTCTTTGTTCCTTCCCGCCCCTTTCACGTCACTTTGCTCTTCTCTATCGCCTTCCTCTTCGTCGTCTCCCATTTTAAAGATGCCATTCTGAGGAATCGATATAAGACTCCCGAGGGGATTGTGCTTGGAAGATATTGTTGAGGATGCGTGCCTGAGGAGACGGTACCCGAAAATATTGCTATTGAGGACGCACCTTTGAGAATAGGCTAGGCCCTTAGGATTTTATTATATGTACACCTTCCTGCTTCTTTATTTCTGTGTAACCGCTCATGGGCTTTTGTAATCATATGTAAGGACTGTCACACCTCCTTTTTCACCTGCGCCCGCAGGGGCGTAGGGGAGTTTTTCCAATTAAAGGACAATCGAAACGGGATTTATTTATTTAATTCAGAGTCACCACTTGGGAGATTTATGGTGTCCCAAGTCACCGGTTGAATCCCGAATCGAGGAAAAGATTGACTCTGTATTACAGTCCATGAACCCGAAATCTGAGTAAGGAATTCTGTTAATCCGGGAGAAGGTGTTAGGCATTCCCGAGTTCCGTGGCTCTAGCACGGTCGCTCAACTGTTATATTTGGCTTAAATTATCTGATTTTAACAATTATGAATCTACGTGCAAATTTTAACCTTAACCGCTTTTATTCATTTTTATTTTAAAAGAGAATTGCAACGTCATGAAAATGCGTCTCGAACTGCGCCACATAAATGCACCCGTCGTTTTTGACACATTCCGACTTTGTTGAGATTTGGATTTGGGTCACATAAATGTGCACCCGAGTTTAGCGAGGTAACGTTATTAAAATATGCGCCTAAAGAGACTAACGCGTTATTATTTTGGGGAAGACCGTGAAATTCACTAAACGACCCGTTCCTAAAATCTAAGGATTTAAATATATACACCTATCGAGGCCCCCACAATTTATGCATTTAGGCGAGGCTCGCCTTATTTTATTATTTTAAAGGTCCATCCTAAAACAATCTATAATTTTCTATTTAATTCGTCTTTAAAATGAAAGCAGTCCTAGTTAATTAATGTGCGTGAAAGATCCGAAATTACATAACTCGATTTCAAACAGTTATGCCCCAAAGTTGAACGAAGAGAGCGGGACATTTCCAGTACACGACTAAAGCTTCATTTCACAGAAAATGGGCCACCTGAGCCCACAACGGCTCATACACCTAGTATCCTATCAATGGAACTTCCATAGCCAGGGTAGGAATTATTTAGGCCTCAGGGATCATGACAATCCAACTTGATCAATGGTTGTAGGGGGGAGCTAATTTGCAGAATTAATCATACTTGTATCAAACTCATAATTTCTAATTTTTGCACTCGAGCTTGACATCATTTTTAAGCTATTGTAGCACTGATTTTAACACACAGCTCAATTCTAATTTTTGTTTAGCACATAACTCACAATTGTTTGCTCATCCCTATTAGAGTAGAAATGGTATTACCTATAACTTACTCTAACGAATCACTTATCCAATAATGATTTAAATCACACATGGAGTCATGGATAATTTCAAATTTGAAACTAAACATACGTGACCTGGACTAACGTGAATATGCACCTATTTGCTGTGATTTGCCTTTGATTTTTAGTGTGGCGAGCAATTAACCCGAACAATGAAACTATTTGACACTATGGACTTGATTTCAACAGAAATGAGCTACATATTAGAGTTAAAAGTCCATCACAATTCAAAATAACTCAAATCGGTTAAACAACAATCTTAATTATACAGGTGCCTATTGTCCACAAGTTATAAAATAGTACATAGCATGTTAATAATCCAACTAGTCCCTTACAGGCGTATTAATGCACAAATTTATCATACAAATCTTAAAGCTAACTGTATCATAATAAACTAAAAAAACAGTAAAGCTTTAATGGATGTCAAACATCAATTGCCTTTCCATTCCACTGAAGAAACTACATCAAAACAGGTTCAAATGTGTACCTGGAGAAATGCAACACATGAAGAGGAGAAAGAATAGTCAGCAGCAGGCTAGCAGCAGTCAATACAATAGTAATACACCAGCAGCAACAACTCAATCAATACACCAAAAAAAACCAGAAAGGTTGTAAACTAATAGCAACAGCAAATACCAAGACAAATAGACTCAACCAAGCTTGTATTAAACCCAAAACTGAACCAATAGACCACTGAACCACTTAAGCAATCAAAAGGAATGAGAATTACTGTCCAGAATTTGAATTACATCTACGGATGCAATGAAACAGTATCTTTCTTTTGATTTCTGTTCTTAAACTCTCCAGCACTCTTTAAAAGAAACTGATCACTTTCAAAGCTCCCAAATGTTGTTCTTTTTTTTCTTTTTAAATTCTCTCCTTAAGGTCCTATTTATCCTGTTGCGGATCCTCTTTTGAAGTATATTTTAGTCCCTTTTAGATCTATCCTTCACCTTTCCAAGTTGTACCTACTCTTGCACATGTATCCCTCAATTTTTATCATTATCCTCATGCTATTCTGATTTTCCACCCTTAAAGGCACTAGGCGTGGTTCAGTTGTATTTCCTTTTCAGTTTTAATCAAAATCCCATGTTATTCTCTGATTTCCACTCTCTAAAGGTGCTAGACAGGGTGTTAGCTCTACTGCCTTTTTAATTCTTAATTAAAAACCCCTAAAGCCCCATAAAGCTTTGAATTATTATAACCAGGACAAACGATTCTTTAAAACATACTTGTCATGACATTAGCAAGAAATATTCAATAAACAAACCTATTTGATATTCGACTTCCGAAACAATTAATATAATTATTTCAAATGGCGAATCAGATCACCACGAGACAAGAACATGCTGATTAAAACACAAGTTAACTGATTTGTATAAACCATGAAAATGAAAAACTAGAAATCTAATGATTCATATGGCAGGTGCAAACATCAACAATTAAATACAGGGGTTGATTAAAATATCCAAAATCAGAAAATAAGAACTAGCAGAAACAACTAAATTGGACAGGAAAACTAAAATTAACAAAAATACGAACGGCTAAGCTAATCTAAAGCAAAGAAATGTGGCTCGAAGTAAATTGAAATTTTAACCAGAAAAATGAACCAATCAAATACATGTAGAAGAAAAAAGGGAGAAGTAGAGGTGAATCGAGTAAAACAGGAAGAAAGTGCCACAGGGGCTCACCGATTCAACTTTGAACTCACTTGGCGTCTTGACTCACAGGGAACTGAGGCTAATCATTTGTTCTTGTTAAGAACAAATGACCAGCATCAGTTCCTGCAGTGAGTCAAATCTTCTTGTTATGGGAACACAGTCCTGAGTCGACGTATGCCAACAACTCATCGAGAACCGATTTTGAAACTTTAAGGCTCAAAATCAGATTTGAGATTCGAAAGAACATAGTAATATTCAAGGGAAAACAATGATGGATGGCATATGAGGAGGTCAAGGTGGTTGTGGGGTGTGATTTTGGCGGTCATCGAAGAAGGTGAGGTTTTTGGCTGATTCTTTGATTGAAGATTCGAGAAGATCAGGGATGATTCGAAGGTAGTGTTTTGATGGGTTGGGGTGGGGAGGCTGAGGGGAAGCTATGGTGTGAAATTGGAGGTCATTGGAGCACTGTCCGTCGGGTTTCAGGCAATGGAGTATGGTGGCGGCTATTTGGATTTTTGGTCGTTTGGTCTCTCTGAAGGAGACGACTGAACAGGGGGGTGTTTGGAAATGAGAGGGGGTAATGGGTCTGGGGTATTTTGGTATATTAGATTGAGGGGATTAATGTGATACGTTGGATCAGTAAAGATCGACGGTCCAGATTAGGTTAGGGGGTCAAACGGGGTCGTTTTGGTTAAGTACTGAGGCATGTTTGGTTCGGGGTAAACGGGCCGGGTTCGGTTCTTGGATACGGGTATTGATCTGTGACCGTTGGATGTGGCTTGGTTGAATGGCTGAGATTTTTGACATTGAAACGACGTAGTTTGATCCCTATACTACGTTGTTTCACCATCCTGTGAGAGGAGCTGCCTGGACCGGGTTTGGGACATGCCATTGGTCCAGGGATTTGAGCCCAATACGATTTTCCTTCCTAGTTTTTGTTCTTTTCATTCATTTTTCTTTATAAATTATTTTCTAAAATTATAAACCAAGTTAACTTATTAAAAATACTAATTATCTTCTAAAAACATTTATCATATATAATTAAATGCCAATTAACAATAAAATCACACAATTCAACATTAAATGCTAAAAAATGCAAAGTACATTATTTTTTATGATTTTCATTTTCGTAAAACAAATCAGTGGTTAATTAATCCTAAATTGTAAATGCAAATGCAACACATGTATTTTTGTATTTTTCAGTAGTAAAAATAGAATAAACATGCACAGACAAATAAAAATAAATCACAAGCAACACACAACTATTTTATTTTGAATTTTTGTGGGAGTAGTTCTTGTAGGGCAAAAATCACGTGCTCACAGCTGCCCCTCTTTATCCGGAAACACGAAGAGTTTTCGTGCAAAGATAAAGTGAGCAGATACGAGCAATTTTTGCCCGTTCGGCTACTCCGTGTGAAGCATTTTTTTAAAGATTTGACCGAACCTCTGCTTCGAAGGTTTCCTACATATCCCTGGCTAAAAGGGAATTAGGTCAATGTAGTTCGGGATGTTTTGGTAGCTGGGACTACCCTGGAGCTGTGGATTTACTGTTACTGTTGTTGTTGCTGCTACCGCTACTTATTTACCTCCTTGTTACACCTTGATAAAAATAAAGAAGTTATACTAAGCTATGGTCTATGAATTACAAAGATTTATTCTCAAACTTGGTCATGTGACTGTTGTTGCCTTGTTGCCTTACTGTCTTGCTGTCTTGGGTTTCCTCTGATGTTTCTTTGCTTCTGACTTGACTCGTATTCTCTCTTGATTGCCGAATTTGAAATGCTTATTTCCTTTTTGTGAGCTTCGAATTATTTTTCCTTCGAAGCTTGAACTGCCTTCTTCTGACTAGTGTTGCCTTCCTTCCGACTTCTGAACTTTAATTTATGCTGGGGATCTTTGTTGCAACCTTCCACTCTCTGGGCGGGCTCCTGACTTCTGCTATGACTTAACAAGATAATACCTCCATTCTCCAGGCGGGCTCCTGACTTCAATAAACCTTAAAATATAACACCTCAATTCTCCAGGCGGGCTCCTGACTTTGACTATTTCTTAAAATATAATACCTTCATTCTCCAGGCGGGCTCCTGACTTCAACTACCATTTAAAGATATAATACCTCCATTCTCCAGGCGGGCTCCTGACTTCAATAAAATATAACACCTCCATTCTCCAGGCGGGCTCCTGACTTCAACTACGACATAAAGATATAATACTTCCATTCTCCAGGCGGGCTCCTGATTTCAACTACAACTTAAAGATATAACACCTCCATTCTCCAAGCGGGCTCCTGAATTCAACTACAACTTAAAGATATAACACCTCCATTCTCCAGGCGGGCTCCAGATTTCAACAACTTCTTAAAATGTGTTCTATCGCTGTGGTTCCTTCCTGCCTCTTGAACCATTTTCCTTCTAACTTGAATCATCTTCTTTCAAAAGTGCGTCCCTCAAAACTGGTGTTTCATTCCTCTGAAAACTACTGGGGATAACACCGGTGTTTCAAGAATATGTTATTCTCCTCCTTCAAAGATTACTTCCCTTAAAGCTGGTGTTTTCCTTCCTCTGAAACTACTTCCCTTACGACTTGTGTTATCTTCCTCCTGAAATTGCTTTCTTTAAACTTGTTTTGCCTTCTCCCGAAAACTGCTGGGGATACCGCTTCCCTCAAAACTTGTGTTTAGACTTCCAGAAAATTTTCGAAATGAGAGAAAATTTTCTGCCCAGTTTTACAATCTTTCTTGTGGCATGTCTTCCCGTCATCAATAACATTTCCTGTCCCTGCTTTAAATCAAAGAAAATTTGTTAGTTTAAAATGTGGGGGACGTTCCTGTTGGGGATGGTTTTCCCTTTTCTTTTTCCCATGCTCTGCGTTGTTCGACCATCTTGAAACTTGGCCGATAACTTTCAACCTTCTTGATGCTTCTGTTAGTTGCCAACTTCTCAACCGTTGTTTTCCACTTTTACTCCATACTTTACACGACATCTTAGAGCAATCTATCATTTGGTCTTATAATGACGTCTTTCTTGTCCCGTCACATTATCTTCGGCCTGTCTTATCCCCATTTACCTTGCCCCATGTTGGCAACTGGTAGTTGGCTTTGAAAAATCCTTCTTAAAAACAAACTACTATTGAAAAATCTTTAACCAGAAGAAATAAAAGATGATGACTTCCAAAAAAAAGAAAATTATTTCTGCACAATTGTTTGAAGAGAAAATAACTCATCTGAATGGTATAACCACTCCCAATGGCCATGTCGCGCATTTTGGATTAATCAACCCAGTCTGTTTACATCAATCAATCTTTCTGTCCCTACTTTGCATTTCAAAGGTCCCGCAACCCATCTTCTTTTGCCGAAACAACATCTTTATTCTGCTTGATGTCTAGACGGATCCTTTCTATCAAGCTTATCTCGTTTGCCCCCTTTTAATTCCTTGTCGCCTTATAGTGCCCTTCGAGGGGTTTTCACTAATAAGACTCTCTCGTTTCTATCAACTCCCGTCACCCTATGGTGTTTGTGAAGGTTTTGACCAATAAGACTCTCTCATTTATTTCTCTCAACTTCCGTCGCCCTATGGTGCCTGTGAAGGTTTTCACCAATAAGACTCTCTCATTTTATTTCTTTTCAGCTAGGGATTGGGGTGTTACTGATAGGATTCTCTCATTTCATTTCCTTTCTGCTGAGGGCCAGAGTGTTACTCCAGACTTCCATTTGCCCGACTTGGCACTTCTCGGATACTGATCGGGAGGTCTTTTGGATATCAATATGGGTTTCTGGTGTGTGGCTAAAGAAAAATTTAAAATAATTTTGATGGGTAAAAAATTACAACTCTTGGAATCAACTTTCTTTCCCCAAAATTATAAACACAACTTCTGCCCCAGTTTTTCTTGCTTGGGGATTTTCGATTCTTATTACACTATGACCGAGCCGTGAGGCGCCTACGTATCCTTTTTGAGGAATCAGGTCAAACGTAGTTCCCAATTCCTTTGTTTTTCTTGTGACTTTTCTTTTGTCTTTATTATCATTATTTTCCTTTTCTCCCTTTTTTCATTTTCATTACTGATTCCAAAAGAGGGGTATGAAAGAATAAATAAGGCTCAAAAGGGTAAGCAAAGGTTGAAGTGTTTGGATGGAAGAACAAATTGCCTCCGTCATTTCATTCTCCGATATCATGCCAAATGCAAACAAACAACAATTACAATTAAAAGAAATCATACATAATATCTCTTAACTGCATCAGAATTGATGGCCATGTCGATGCATTTTCCTTCGATATTGGTTAAACATAAAGCACCATTGGACAACACTCTGGTCACAATGAATGGCCCTTGCCAATTCGGGGCGAACTTGCCTTTTGCCTCAGCCTGATGTGGAAGGATGCATTTTAGCACTTGCTGGACCACTTCAAACCTCCGGGGACGCACCTTTTTGTTGTATGCTCTTGCCATTCTCTTTTGATATAACTGACCATGGCACACAACTGCCAATCTTTTTTCATCAATCAAGTTCAACTGCTCCAGACGAGTTTTGACCCACTCATCATCATCAATCTCAGCTTCAGCGACAATCCGAAGGGACGGGATTTCAACTTCCGCAGGTATTACGGCTTCAGTTCCATATACCAATAAATAAGGAGTTGCACCTACTGAAGTACGGACAGTGGTGCGATAACCCAGCAATGCAAATGGTAATTTTTCATGCCATTGCCTAGAACCTTCTACCATTTTCCGAAGTATCTTCTTTATGTTTTTGTTGGCTGCCTCAACTGCTCCATTCGCCTTGGGACGATATGGGGTAGAATTGCGGTGTGTAATCTTAAACTGTTGGCATACCTCTTCCATCAATTTACTGTTAAGATTAGCACCGTTATCTGTGATGATCACCTTCGGGATTCCAAATCGACAGATGATATTTGAGTGAACAAAATCGACCACTACTTTCTTGGTCACAGATTTGAAAGTTTTGGCCTCAACCCATTTGGTGAAATAATCAATGGCTACCAGAATGAACCTATGCCCGTTGGATGCTGCTGGCTCAATTGGTCCAATGATATCCATGCCCCAAGCGACGAAGGGCCATGGCGCTGACATTGTGTGTAATTCCGATGGCGGAGAATGAATCAAATCTCCGTGTATCTGGCACTGATGACATTTGCGCACAAAACTAATACAATCTCGCTCCATGGTGAGCCAATAATAACCTGCTCGGAGAATTTTCTTCGCCAGCACATATCCGCTCATATGTGGTCCGCAGACTTCTGAATGTACTTCGGACATGACAACCATAGCCTGTCTAGCATCTATGCATCTTAACAATCCCAGGTCTGGTGTTCTTTTATACAGAACTCCTCCACTCAAGAAAAATCCACTTGCCAACCATCGAATTATTCTCTTTTGATCCCCCGTGGCTTGCACTGGGTATATCCCCATTCTGATGTATTCCTTGATATCGTGGAACCATGGTTCGCCATCCAGTTCTTCTTCAATCATGTTACAATAAGCATGCTAATCTCGGACTTGAATATGCAAAAGATCGACATAAGCTTTGTCCGGATGGTGAAGCATTGATGCTAGGGTAGCCAAAGCATCGGCGACCTCATTATGGACCCTTGGAATATGCCTGAACTCCACTAATCTAAACCGTTGACAAAGATCATGCAAGCATTGTCGGTACGGTATGAGCTTCAGATCTCGAGTTTCCATTCTCCTTGAATTTGGTGCACCAGAAGATCCGAGTCTCCCAAGACCAAGACTTCCTGGACATCCATGTCTGCAGCTAACCTTAAACCCAAAATGCATGCTTCGTACTCAGCCATATTGTTGGTACAATAAAAATGAAGCTGAGCCGTAACATGATAGTGATGCCCTGTTTCAGAAATAAGCACAGCTCCTATTCTGACTCCTTTCATGTTAGCATCCCTATCAAAGAAAAGTTTCCAACTTGGTTTTTCGGTCTGTTCTAGTTCATCAATATGCATCACCTCTTCATCAGGAAAATAAGTCCTCAGTGGCTCATACTTTTCATCGACCGGATTCTCGGCCAAATGATCGGCCAATGTTTGGGCCTTCATCGTAGTCCGAGTCACATAGATTATGTCAAACTCTGTGAGCAAAATCTGCCATTTTGCAAGTCTTCCTGTCGGCATAGGCTTTTGAAAGATATACTTCAATGGATCCAAGTGTGAAATGAGGTAAGTAGTGTAGGATGACAAATAATGTTTCAACTTCTGTGCCACCCAAGTTAGGGCGCAACATGTCTTTTCCAAGTGAGTGTACTTAACCTCATAAGCTGTGAACTTCTTGCTAAGATAGTAGATGACCTTTTCTTTTCTGCCGATGGCGTCATGCTGCCCCAATACACAGCCAAATGAATTTTCCAGGACAGTCAAGTAAAGAATCAAAGGTCTCCCTAGTTCTGGTGGTACCAGCACAGGCGGGTTAGACAAGTATCCCTTTATCTCGTCGAATGCTTCCTGACACTTATCAGTCCACTTGACCGCAACGTCCTTCTTCAGCAACTTGAAAATAGGCTCGCAAGTCATCGTGAGCTGAGCAATAAACCTGCTGATATAGTTCAACCTTCCTAACAGACTCATCACTTCAGTCTTGTTCCTCGGAGGTGGCAATTCTTGTATGGCTTTGATCTTTGATGGGTCCAACTCGATGCCTCGCCGGCTGACTATGAATCCCAACAGTTTTCCGGATGGAACACCAAATGCACACTTGGCGGGGTTAAGCTTGAGGTTGTACCTGCGAAGCCTTTGGAAGAATTTCCTCAAATCCCTGACGTGGTCGGCCTGATGCTTTGATTTTATGATCACATCATCTACATATACCTCAATCTCCTTGTGTATCATATCATGAAACACAATAGTCATTGCCCTCATATAAGTTGCCCCAGCATTCTTTAAACCAAATGGCATTACCCGGTAGCAATAAGTTCCCCAGGGTGTGATGAATGCCGTCTTTTCTGCATCTTCTTCATCCATTAGAATCTGATGATACCCGGCATAGCAATCCACAAAAAATCTGATCTCACGCTTGGCACAATTATCGATCAAAATGTGGATATTGGGTAGTGGGAAGTTATCCTTCGGACTTGGTTTGTTGAGATTGCGGTAATCGACGCATACTCTGATCTTGCCGTCCTTCTTCGGTACAGGAACGACATTAGCCAACCAGACAGGATATCGAGTGACCCGAATAACCTTTGCATCCAACTACTTGGTAACTTCTTCTTTAATCTTCACACTCATATCAGTTTTGAATTTCCTCAACTTTTGCTTGACGGGTGGGAACGCTGGATCAATGGGCAATTTGTAGACCACTAAATCAGTGCTCAAACCTGGCATTTCGTCATATGACCACGCAAAAACATCTTTGTACTCAATGAGTGCTTTAATTAACTCCTCCCGGATTTTTGGCTCGAGGTGGACACTTATTTTAGTCTCTCGGACATTGTCTGTGTCCCCTAAATTGATAGCTTCTGTGTCATTCAAATTAGGTTTGGGTTTTTCTTCGAAGTGAATTAACTCCTTACTAATTTCTTCGAAGGCTTCATCCTCATCATCATATTCTGATTCATAATCACAATCTACTTCTTGAACTATCATTTCGGAATCAGATTGATTTTTAAGACTGGGCTGAGGATTCCTTATGCACGCCATGTCATTAAGACCAGTATAAAGAGAACTGTACAGAAAAAGAAAAGAAGAAAACAAAATTAAAACAAAATAAGGAATGAAGAAGAAACTTTTTTATTTTATTGAATTACGGGATAACAAGGTTTCACACTTTGATGAACACAACAAAAATAAAAGAAATATGGACTACAACCCTGGAATAATCCAAAAAACAGGAAGGAAAATCAGAGCCAACTACCAAGACTCCCTCCGAATAGGAAAAGGAGTAGCCATCCAATTGTTGATTTTTGCCTTTGGCCCCACAAACTGCACATCTGCCTTGCTGGATCCCTCCCCAACTTCTACCATGTTGATTTCGGTGAATAATCTTTCAAAGCCTTCATTTAAGTCTCCATCTGCACCAATCAATGGCCCTGTAACCTTGGACAACAATTGCTTTTTGATGCTCGGCCTGACAAAAGATCTGGACATGCGCGGGATTGGCTTGGGAAGGACCCAAACTCTTTTCTTCAACGTGTGGGCCCGTCTCACATCCGCCACTGTAGGCTTGAACCCCAGCCCAAAGGTATCCAGATTTTTGGGCAAAGAAACCGGTTGAACAATACCCTGAAGATCAGCCCCTAAACCTTTGCCTGGCACAAACCCGTTTTTCAACATTTCTGAGGCTACCATGACAGTTGCAGCTGCTATTTTGGGAAGTGGGATGCTTTCGCCCTCAGGAACTTTGTCCACTGAAACCGTATCGAAGACCTGGTAAACCCAGGGCCCCTTGTCATCGTCAGCCTCTATGAAGGGTACGATGGTATCACTTACGGCGATTGCATTGTCTTCCCCATGTACTACGATCTCTTGCCTATCCCACTCGAATTTGACCATCTGATGTAATGTAAGAGGCACTGCTTTGGCAGCATGGATCTAGGGTAGCCCCAACAGAAGACTATATGACACTGCCACATCCAACACTTGAAACTCTATGGTGAACTCGACCGGACCAATTGTTAATTCAAGTACGATGTCACCCACTGTGTTTGTACCACCTCCATCAAACCCTCGAGCATAGATGTTGTTCTTGTGAGTTCTGTCACCATCGACCTTCAGTTTGTTCAACGTGGTCAAATGATAGATATTGGCACTGGACCCATTATCAATTAGTACTCGAGTGACTACCGAGTCTTCATATTTCACAGTCAAATAGAGGGCTCTATTATGTTTTGTACCCTCCACGGGTAACTCATCGTTTGAAAAAGTGACCCTATTGACCTCGAAAATCTTGTTTGCTATTTTCTCCAGATGGTTCACAGAGATCTTATCCGGAACATGGGCTTCGTATAGAATTTTCATCAATACCCGGCGGTGCTCATCTGAATGGATCAACAAGGATAACAATGAAATCTGTGCCGAGGTCTTCCTTAACTGCTCCACAATGGAGTAATCTTGTGCCTTCATTTTCTTTAAAAATTCTTCCGCCTCTTCCTCGGTAACTTGATTCTTTGTTGCTACTGGATTGGACCTTCTTAACTCTGCGGGAGCAAAACACCTTCCCGAATGAGTTAGACCTTGGGCTTCACACACTTCCCCTTTTGACTTCTTTCCCTTTGTAAATCATCGTCACCCATTCATAATTCCAAGGAACAGCCTTGTTGTTGATCACTGGAAGTTGAGTTACCAGTTTTATAATAACAGGCTCTATGCGAGCACCCTTCACGACCACAACAAGTTTACTTGCAACCCCTAGCACTACCACTTTAGCTTTCTCGGGTTTCACTGCAACATGGCTTGACGACCCTCTCTCGGCTACCACAACTAGCTCATCATCTACCCCTCTCAACTGGACCACTGATTTCCCACTGGTTACTTTTCCCTTTGAGCTAGTTTCGCTGGAACGGATCATCATTACTGTCTGTGAGGGCTTCCTGGGCTTCCCCTCTTTGTGTATCAATTCAATCATGTGTGTCTCATAGTGAGCTGGCAGTGGATTCTGATTAATATTTGGTGCTTCTGGGGATTGAACCTCGATCCGATGAGTATCGATATGCTCTTGTACAACTATTTTTAGTTTCCAACACTTCTCTGTATCATGCCTAGGGACCCCTGAACAGTACTCACAACTCACCGAGTGGTCAAGATTTCTAGGGGGAGGATTTGGCATTTTAGGCTCAATTGGATTCAACATGCCCAACTGCCTCAATCTGTGGAAAAGACTGGTATATGATTCCCCCAGTGGAGTGAAAGTCTTTTGCTTCTGTGACCTCTCATTCTTGAGGGCTGGGTTTGGTCGGAAACCTGTCCGGGGGGGATTTCTGTAGGCCCTTGGGGGTGGATATGTGTTTTTTTGGAGCTGGGTATGGATTTTGTGGAGCCGGCGCACGCCATGGCGCGTGTGCCGGAGTTTGGGTATAGGTTTCTGCATGATGGACGGAAAAATGGGGATCTGGCGGTGGGTAGTAATGTTGTGGAGGGCTATATGGAGTATGGGGGTAATTTTGGTGGTAGGGTCGTGGTTGGCTAAAGTAGGGTGATGGGCCTCTGGATCCGAACCAGGCTCCGGACTCAACAGTCGTGACATCTTCTTTCTTCTTTTTCCCGAGCACACCCCCAGTGCCGCTTTGAATGGCCTGGGTGGTTGCCTTGATCGCTGAATAACTCATGATCTTGTTGGACTTAAGCCCCTCCTCGACCATGCTTCCCATTTTTACAACCTCATTAAAAAATTTGCCAATTGCGGACACAAGATGACCAAAGTAGGTCGGCTCCAAAGCCTGCAAAAAGTAATCAACCATCTCGCTTTCTTTCATTGGGGGATCTACCCTTGCTGCTTGCTCCCTCCACCGGAAACCATATTCTCTAAAGCTTTCACTGTGCTTCTTCTCTAGTTTGGTCAAAGATAGTCGGTCTGGAATGATCTCAAGATTATACTGAAAGTGACAAGCGAATGCTTGTGCCATATCATCCCATGTGTACCATCTTCCGTGATCTTGGCGGGTGTACCACTCCAATGCTGCTCCGCTCAAACTCTGACTGAAGTAAGCCATTAGCAATTCATCCTTTCCTCCGGCTCCCCTCATCTTACTGCAAAAACCTCTCAAATGAGCCACCGGATCACCGTGTCCATTGTACAAGTCGAATTTGGGCATTTTGAACCCTGCCGGTAGTTGTACATTTGGGAATAAACACAGATCTTTGTAAGCCATGCTTACCTGACCTCCTAGCCCTCTTATATCCCTAAAGGATTGTTCTATGCTTTTCATTTTTCTGAACATCTCTTCCTGTTCAGGATTTCTGGCCGGTTTTTCTGCTTTCCCTGGTAGGTCAGAATGGGGATCATGTGGATAGGCTTTAGGCGCTTTGAAGGTAAGATCCGGGGGATAATACTGGTTGTCCTAAGCTTGGAACACAGGTTCACTCGGGGATTTATGGAGTGCAGTTGGTGGAGATGCCACAAAGACAGGGGTGATTGGCGGAGGAGGGTATGGAATTGATTTTGGTGGTGGAGCTTGTGGCATATGAGAAGTAGTGCCATGGTAGTGTTGATAAATGGGAAAACCTGGATCGGTGGCGGGATGATCCTGAGACTGAGCTAATGGTGGGGTAAAAGCCGGGTTGGCTGGGTAAGCTGACGGTGATTGCCCTTTGGACAAGGCCTGGTACATTTCGGCCATCTGTTGCTTAAGCTTGAGCATCTCCTCTTTCATTTTATAGACGTCCAACTCCTCTACCTCAACACTCGTGTCGACATCTGGGCTAGACATGATTTCCGGTATTGGTCCCTTTGATCCGGTTTGGTAATGGTAATGTGCCAGTATCCTCTAAATAAACTAACTACTTGAATTCTCTGGAAATCAACAAACTTGTTAGTTTTTAGAGTTTAACACATATGCAATTACACGTTGGGATGCAATGCACCTAGGCAAATAACCATTTTTATCATGCATTGCTTCGGTTGCGTGCGTCATTCCGACCTCTCATAATTGTGCCCCTTTTTTAAGCTTCCTTTATTCTATCCTTCTTTATTTATTTTTCATTTTCCTTTTTTTTCTTTTTTAGTGGTGATCGAATCCTATAGAGATTGCCTACATATCATGTCCCCGCATGAATCAGACCGTGCGTAGTTCTGCCTTATAAGTGCGAAGAGACAATTTTTGGAATTTTTCGATTTTTCATTAATAAACATTCTATTACAAACCAGACGCTTTGGTAAAGGAAAATAATAGACTCGAAACCAAACCAAGTACGAACTCAATAACTTCTGACAGACTCTGATGCGAAAGAAAAATAGACTCTAATAGACAACAGACTTTAAGGAACAAGAAAAATGTAGATTCGAACTATGAACACATTAAAGTTTTAAATTTGGGTGCCCGCGGGGCATCATTCGGCCTCGCCGCGGGTTTAGGGGTAAGGTCCTTTTCCAGATGTTCCAATTCATACATGATTTGCTTCACAAATATCATCACCGCCGAGAAGAAAGTAGTGCGGGTCATGTTTTCACACACCTGACATTTCCCGGTAATAGCATGAGCAATAGTCAGAATCTTGTTCCTAGTTTGGTCTTTCTCTAGGAGTATGTGTTCTATCTGATCCCCTCTAGCCTTCAAAACCCGAGAATCATGCAGATGTTGTTTCCGTAACTGTTGTATTTCATCTTCCATCGAGGCCATTAGATTATAGCAGTGTTTACTTTCGGATTCAAAAGCCTTGGCTTGTTTAGCCGCCTTTCTCTCTAAGGTGGTCACCTTCCTTTTTAGACTGACAATGGTTTTTCATAATATTTCCTTGCCTGCTGTAAGTACTGTGTGCGCTTTTTTGTTCTTTTTGCCCATTGTGCCTGGAGTGATGCTATGGTACCCTCAGATTGCTTCAAATCATTCCGGCACTCACTGATTTCTTTTTTCAACCCTTTTATTAACCGCTCATCCGATCGACTCCTTTGTTGGTTGTCAGCATCTATCCTCATTTGTCGGATTTGGGCTTTCAGCGCCTCATTTTCTTGGGCCAATTTGTTCTTTGTCCTTGATCGGTGTCAACTTGCAGACTATTTTCAAATCCCAGGTTTTAATCTGTTGCTTCAGCTTGCCTATTTCTGCCCTGTAACTCTGTTCTTTAGCCAACCAATCCCACTATTCTTGCGACGCCTTGACGAACTCCTGGAGATGGGGTCTTTTGGCCGATCTCCCAAACTCGATTTCTTTCCTAAACCAAGCAAGGTATCTCGGCGAAACTTCACCCTTGGACCGATCACGCACACATGTATTTGATGTTAAGTATTGACACTCGCTCCAAATTTGTCGGACTGCTGCTTCAGGAAACTGTCCATTGGGCCCGATCTCGACTACTTGGCCACTAAGATCTTCATCTTTCGGAACTATTTGGCATCTCCCCAACTGTCTCAATACTCGATACGGGGCATAGGGCTAAATACTCCTGAGTCCCATCAAAAGGAAATGGGGTCCAGTGGCTGGCATATATATGATTTCATCCACAGGCAACCATCCAAATGTCCATTCTATTTGGCTTGCAGTGACAGAACGGAAGCGCGCTGTCCACTCTGTGGCCCCTTCTGGTAAGCTGATTCCATCGACCCTCGTAGGAAATTCTTCTATGCATGTTTTCTTCGTCGACCCATAACTCATAAATTGAGGACGACGACATAGGTGCTCGATCATCCACATCTGCAGCAACGTGTTGCACCCTTCAAAAAAGTTTCCCCCGGCTTTGCAGGCTGTGAGAGCGAGGAAGACTTCAGCTATTATCATGGGTGCGAGGGTGTTGTTGGCCTGAGTAAGTAAAGTGCTGACAACCCCAGATACTCGTATGTCAACGTTCCTGTCTTTTCTAGGAAACACCAGGAGTCCCAAAAAGGCTACCATGAATGCAAAACACCTATGTTCTTCCCACTTAAGGCGGTTTCCCTTGCTACAGATTTTGTTTTCCGGTTTGTTGAACCCCCATATGTGGCCATATCTGTTGTATATAAACCGCAAAGTACAAAAACTAGCTGCCAAGTCTGGATTGTGGACCCCTCTGCTTATTTTCAAAGAGTCTAGGAACCTGTGTACGGCTACGGCCCTCGGAGCAATCAGGTACTGGTGTCTCAGAGGAACTTTGGAACTCCCGATGTATCCGGCTATTTCTTCCAATGTTGGGGTAAGTTTAAAATCCGAGAAGTGAAATACGTTGTGAGCCGGGTCCCAGAATGCGACCAAGGCCTTTATGACATCCCCCCTAGGTTTGATCTTCAGCAACCCAGTGAGGCCTCCCAGGTATAGATTGACTATGTCGCGCCCTGATTCGCCCAAGTCATCCCACCACATGTGCAACTCCAAAGGGATCTTGTTCACAATTGTTACGTATAAATTCTGACTTGTGCTCATTCTGCACATTTATTAGGGTGGTTAAGCAAAAATCACGATTCAATTGACTCAAAGATAACATGGACACTTTTCTTTTTTTTTTCATTTAAAATAAAACCCAGTTTTGCCAATACGACCTTTCAGCATCTCGGGGTTGAAGATTTTAAGGCTGTGTCGGCTAACCGGTGAAAGCCTAAAAAAATGACCACAGGCGGTTGTTCTTGCAAAAATAGCCTTCCGGCGCCCTTTTAGGGACATTCGGCTACTTCTAGCAAGAATGGCATCACTCTAATTATTTTCAAATAAAATTTTGTTCTCTTGGCTAATTTCGCAAAAGTGAAGTTGGACCCGATGTGGGTTGTCTACGTATCTCACACCCTGTGAGAATCAAACTGGCGTAGTTCGGTCCGATGAAACAAACTTCTTTTGAAAACAAGACTCTTTTCATTGGCAAATAAAACTATTTTTTTTCTTTTTTTTCTTTTTTTTTTTTCATTTTCTCAAAAATTCGGCAGAGTTTCGATATTTTTTCAGAACAGGCGATTAACTCTCTTTAACCCTCATACTGCTATTTCTCTTTCCTCAAAATATTCAAAAGTCGGTCAGCATGCAAGTCCGAAGCAAATAAATGCACAAGTAGCAAGTAAGATGCATCAGGATGGTCTGTTTCATTTTTGGCACACCTGTCCTAGACAGACCCAACCCCTGTGTTGAGCCTCCAAAGTTAAATGCACGTGATGCAAACAAACGTTCCTACTAGGGATCCGGCAGGAAGCTAAGTTATTCTAGGTTTATAACCTGGGTATTTGTTCTAGACTGTGTACCCGAGCGGACAACTCAGGTCGAGGAGGGGGCTACGTACCTGGAACCAAAAGGCCATCCGGCTTAGTGACTTGTCCGAGCCTCTTTCTTATTTCAAGGTATGACACTAACAGAATAGAGAGTCTCGACCAACGAGCACATCCCCGAAGATGAGAAGAGAAGGGCTTCGTAGCAGTTTATATGCAGTTCAGATAATATCAAAACGGTAAAAAGCATCACTTAGCACATTAGGCCCAAACATGTAAAAAAAATAGGATAAAACAAGCCAATTATAACAATTATTTAAAGCTCGAATTCTGAACCCTAAACCAGAGATTCTGGGTTCTGGTCCCCAGCAGAGTCGCCAAAGCTGTCACACCTCCCTTTTCACCTGCGTCTGCATGGGCGTAGGGGAGCTTTTCCAATTAAAGGACAATCGAAACGGGATTTATTTATTTAATTCAGAGTCGCCACTTGAGAGATTTATGGTGTCCCAAGTCACCGGTTGAATCCCGAATCGAGGAAAATATTGACTCTGTATTACAGTCCATGAACCCGAAATCTGAGTAAGGAATTCTGTTAACCCGGGAGAAGGTGTTAGGCATTCCCGAGTTCCGTGGCTCTAACACGGTCGCTCAACTGTTATATTTGGCTTAAATTATCTGATTTTAACAATTATGAATCTACGTGCAAATTTTAACCTTAACCGCTTTTATTCATTTTTATTTTAAAGGAGAATTGCAACGTCATGAAAATGCGTCTCGAACTGCGCCACATAAATGCACCCGTCGTTTTTGACACATTCCGACTTTGTTAAGATTTGGATTTGGGTCACATAAATGTGCACCCGATTTTAGGGAGGTAACGTTATTAAAATACGCGCCTAAAGAGACTAACGCGTTATTATTTTGGGGAAGACCATAAAATTCACTAAATGACCCGTTCCTGAAATCTAAGGATTTAAATATATAAATCTATCTAGGGCCCCACAATTTATGCATTTAGGCGAGGCTCGCCTTATTTTATTATTTTAAAGGTCCATCCTAAAACAATCTATAATTTTCTATTTAATTCGTCTCTAAAATTAAAGCAGTCCTAGTTAATTAATGTGCGTGAAAGATCCGAAATTACATAACTCGATTTCAAACAGTTAAGCCCCAAAGTTGAACGAAGAGAGCGAGACATTTCCAGTACATGACTAAAGCTTCATTTCACAGAAAATGGGCCACCTGAGCCCACAACGACTCATACACCTAGTATCCTATTAATGGAACTTCCATAGTCAGGGCAGGAATTATTTAGGCCTCAGGGATCATGACAATCCAACTTGATCAATGGTTGTAGGGGGAGCTAATTTGCAGAATTAATCATACTTGCATCAAACTCATAATTTCTAATTTTTGCACTCGAGCTTGACATCATTTTTAAGCTATTGTAGCACTGATTTTAACATACAGCTCAATTCTCATTTTTGTTTAGCACATAACTCACAATTGTTGCTCATCCCTATTAGAGTAGAAATGGTATTACCTATAACTTACTCTAACGAATCACTTATCCAATAATGATTTAAATCACACATGGAGTCATGGATAATTTCAAATTCGAAACTAAACATACGTGACCTGGACTAACGTGAATATGCACCTATTTGCTGTGATTTGCCTTTGATTTTTAGTGTGGCGAGCAATTAACCCGAACAATGAAACTATTTGACACTATGGACTTGATTTTAACAGAAATGAACTACATATTAGAGTTAACAGTCCATCACAATTCAAAACAAATCAAATCGGTTAAACAACAATCTTAATTATACAAGTGCCAATTGTCCACAAGTTATAAAACAGTACATAGCATGTTAATAATCCAACTAGTCCCTTACAGGCGCATTAATGCACAAATTTATCATAC
This sequence comes from Nicotiana sylvestris, assembly GCF_000393655.2. Taxonomy (NCBI): domain Eukaryota; kingdom Viridiplantae; phylum Streptophyta; class Magnoliopsida; order Solanales; family Solanaceae; genus Nicotiana; species Nicotiana sylvestris. The sequence continues at coordinate 111,086,934 of NC_091067.1, forward strand.
AAATCTTAAAGTTAACTGTATCATAATAAACTAAAAAACAGTAAAGCTTTAATGGATGTCAAACAACAATTGTCTTTCCATTCCACTGAAGAAACTACATCAAAACAGGTTCAAATGTGTACCTGGAGAAATGCAACATAGGAAGAGGAGAAAGAATAGTCAGCAACAAGCTAGCAGCAGTCAATACAACAGCAATACACCAGCAGTAGCAACTCAATCAATACTTCAAAAAAAACTAGAAAGGTTGTAAACTAACAGCAACAGCAAATACCAAGACAAACAGACTCAACCAAGCTTGTATTAAACCCAAAACTGAACCAATAGACCACTGAACCACTTAAGCAATCAAAAAGAATGAGAATCACTGTCCAGAATTTGGATTACATCTACGGATGCAATGAAACAATATCTTTCTTTTGATTTCTGTTCTTAAACTCTCCAGCACTCTTTAAAAGAAACTGATCACTTTCAAAGCTCCCAAATGTTGTTCTTTTTTTCTTTTTAAATTCTCTCCTTATGGTCCTATTTATCCTGTTGCAGATCCTCTTTTGAAGTATATTTTAGTCCCTTTTAGATCTATCCTTCACCTTTCCAAGTTGTACCTACTCTTGCACATGTATCCCTCAATTTTTATCATTATCCTCATGCTATTCTGATTTTCCACCCTTAAAGGCACTAGGCATGGTTCAGTTGTATTTCCTTTTCAGTTTTTTAATCAAAATCTCATGTTATTCTCTGATTTACACTCTTTAAAGGTGCTAGACAGGGTGTCAGCTCTACTGCCTTTTCAATTCTTCATTAAAACCCCCTAAAGCCCCATAAAGCTTTGAATTATTATAACCAGGACAAACGATTCTTTAAAACATACTTGTCATGACATTAGCAAGAAACATTCAATAAACAAACCTATTTGATATTCGACTTCCGAAACAATTAATATAATTATTTCAAACGAGGAATCAGAACACCACGAGACACGAACATGCTGATTAAAACACAAGTTAACTGATTTGTATAAACCGTGAAAATGAAAAACTAGAAATCTAATGATTCATATGGCAGGTGCAAACATTAGCAATTAAATATAGGGGTTGATTAAAAAATCCAAAATCAGAAAATAAGAACTAGTAGAAACAACTAAATTGGACAGAAAAACTAAAATTAACAAAAATACGAACGGCTAAGCTAATCTAAAGCAAAGAAATGTGGTTCGAAGTAAATTGCAACTTTAACCAGAAAAATGAACCAATCAAATACATGCAGAAGAAAAGAGGGAGAAACATAGGTGAATCGAGTAAAATAGGAAGAAAGTGCCACAGGGGCTCACCGATTCAACTTTGAACTCACTTGGCATCTTGACTCGCAGGGAACTGAGGCTAATCATTTGTTCTTGTTAAGAACAAATGACCAGCATCAGTTCCTGCAGTGAGTCAAATCTTCTTGTTACAGGAACACAGTCCTGAGTCGACGTATGCCAACAACTCATCGAGAACCGATTTTGAAACTTTAAGGCTCAGACTCAGATTTGAGATTCGAAAGAACATAGTAATACTCGAGGGAAAACAATGATGGATGGCGTATGAGGAGGTCAAGGTGGTTGTGGGGTGTGATTTTGGCGGTCATCGAAGAAGGTGAGGTTTTTGGCTGATTCTTTGATTGAAGATTCGAGAAGATCGGGGATGATTCGAAGGTAGTGTTTTAAGGGGTTGGGGTGGGGAGGCTGAGGGGAAGCTATAGTGTGAAATTGGGGGTCATTGGAGCACTGTCCTCCAGGTTTCAGGCGATGGAGTATGGTGGCGGCTATTAAGGTTTTTGGTCGTTTGGTCTCTCTGAAGGAGACGACTGAACAGGGGGGTGTTTGGAAATGAGAGGGGGTAATGGGTCTGGGGTATTTTGGTATATTAGATTGAGGGGATTAATATGATCCGTTGGATCAGTGAAGATCGACGGTCCAGATTAGGTTAGGGGGTCAAACGGGGTCGTTTTGGTTAAGTACTGAGGCGGGTTTGGTTCGGGGTAAATGGGTCGGGTTCGGTTCTTGGATACGGGTATTGATCTGTGACCGTTGGATGTGGCTTGGTTGAATGGCTGAGATTTTTGCCATTGAAACGACATAGTTTGGTCCCTATACTACGTCGTTTCACCATCCTGTGAGAAGAGCTGCCTGGACCGGGTTTGGGACATGCCATTGGGCCAGGGATTTGAGCCCAATCCGATTTTCCATCCTAGTTTTTGTTCTTTTCATTCATTTTTCTTTCTAAATTATTTTCTAAAATTATAAAGCAAGTTAACTTATTAAAAATACTAATTATCTTCTAATAACATTTATCACATATAATTAAATTCCAATTAACAATAAAATAACACAATTCAACATTAAATGCTAAAAAATGCAAAGTACATTATTTTTTATGATTTTCATTTTTGTAAAACAAATCAGTGGTTAATTAATCCTAAATTGTAAATGCAAATGCAACACATGTATTTTTGTATTTTTCAGTAGTAAAAATAGAATAAACATGCACAGACAAATACAAATAAATCACAAGCAACACACAACTATTTTATTTTGAATTTTTGTGGGAGTAGTTCTTGTAGGGCAAAAATCACGTGCTCACAAGGACCCCTCGCGGGCTTTTGTAACTGAATATTCATGAATACAGAGATATTTCCTCAATTATTATCTTAGATGTTTGCTATATTCTATTGCATTTGAGGAGATTCTACATACATGACCCTGTCTGTTGTTGATAATACCGAACCCGGGTGCGAGTATTCCCTCGGGCCTTTGGTTGATAAAAACGGCTTCCCGCGGGATCTTTTGTCATTCCTCGGGCTAAACCTGGGTTGATTCGATAAACTCGGGACGTCGGGACCCTTACTTTGAGTCGAAAAGAAGCAGGGCTTTGAATCCCTAAACTGAGACTCAGCCTTTAGACCTTCAAGAATAGTCCCCGAGTGAGGGTTGATCCGGGCATTTGGAGACTTGTCTTGAACTTAATACACGCAATCTTAAGGCATTATAGATAGGTCCCTAATGAGGGACTGCCCGGTTCAGGATGATATCTATAATGTTGTTTAAGGCTTCTTGGAGCCTGACATTTTCAAATGGAGATCCTCGAGGTTGGATATTGCCTCGGGGTTTGGAGACGACGTCGTTGGCCTTTTAAAGCCTAGTTCCCTTTTGATGGAGGTCCTCAAGGTCAAATACTACCTCGAGATTAGAGAAGGCGTTATTATCTTCCTAGAGCCACTAACCTTGTTCTGATGGAGGTCCTCAAGATCGGGCACCACCTTGGGACTGGAAAAGGTGTTATTGGCTTCTTGGAGCCTAATCTTGTTCTGATGGAGGTCCTCGAGGTCGGGTACCACCTCAGGACTGGAGAAGGTATTATTGGCTTCTTGGAGCCTAACCTTGTTTTGATGGAGGTCCTCGAGGTCGGGTACCACCTCGGGACTGGAGAAGGTGTTATTGGCTTCTTGGAGCCTAACCTTGTTTTGATGAAGGTCCTCAAGGTCGGGTACCACCTCGGGACTGGAGAAGGTGTTATTGACTTCTTGGAGCCTAACCTTGTTCTGATAGAGGTCCTCGAGGTCGAGTACCACCTCGGGACCTAAGAAGGTATTATTGGCTTCTTGGAGCCTAACCTTGTTCTGATGGAAGTCTTCGGGGTCGGGTACCACCTCGGGACTGGCGATGGTGGTTTTAGCCAGTTTTGGGGCAAGTGGATCGTCGCCATTTGTTTCATATATATACATGGACGTTTTTGCTTTTTAGGGGATCCTACCACTTGAAGCAGTTGCCCTTCTTTTTCTGGGCTAGCCTTTCGCTAATCCAACACTAACACACTTACACATATTCCCGCTTTCATTTTCTAACTTTGTCATAGCCATGGATGCTATGTCGGGGTCCGTTCGATAGGGAGGGTAGAGCTCCACCTCTAACATTCAGGACCAACGAGAGTATGCCTTGAAGGTTGCTTCTTCGATAGGAGAAGAACATCTTGGGTTAGTGAGAAAAGACTACGGATGGGGGAAAAGGTAGTACCACAGATACTTTCCCCGGGTGAGGGCATCACCGATCGTGCCGATGGATTCTTGAATGTGTACACATATCATTTCACATTGGGTCCCCTTGACAGGGTTGTGCTCGACTTCTGCCTAGAATATCGGGTTACCTTGGCACAGATCCATCTGTCATTTTGGCGAATAATGCTGATGATGACATGTTTCGTGGAGAAGGTGGGGCTTGACTTTACTCTTAGTCACCTTATCAGGCTATACCGACCCTTCCACCATCGAGGCCTGCTGACCTTGTGATGCCGATCGACCATGCCCTTTGTTGTTGACAATGAGGAAGACGGAGATCGGGGGTGGATGAGTCGCTTCGTCCGGGTGCGAACCGCTGACATTATACCCGTGGAGCTCATGCCATTCCCTGAGGAATGGAACTATACTCGTAAGTGGTGCACCTCGCGCTTTCTCAGTTCTGTTTATGACGAAAGCCTGGTTTTGTAACTGTGCCTTATTTTCTTTTCCCGTAGCAGTTTCATAGGCATCGAGCAACGTTCCTGATTTGCCTGATTGGGTCCGAAAGTTGGCGACCCACTCGACTTGCGATGAGCGCAAGTGGCGAGCTGCGTCCCGGGGTATATAGGAAGCGAAACATCATGGTGAGTGCTATGCTATTCTTTCCTTTCCCTTCTTTTGTGTGGAGAAGCATATCCCTTTTACGAGTATTAATCTTACTGTTATAGGCATTGGAGAGCCTTTTGAGGTGAGACCGTGCTCCCTCGGAGAGGGTGAAGGGTTGCCAACTTCCAGGCTAAAGAATGGTAACAATGAACGAGAGGTGATTTCATAGGGCGATGGCGCTCAAAGTTAGGCAGAGCAGGGCTTTGGAGCGGAAGCATCATCCGAGACCGTCGTGTCCGCGGATCCTGGTTCTGGAAAGAGGGTTTCTTCGTTGATGTTACCTCCTTTTTTCGTCGATAGCATTTCGGGAGATACTATAAACCTAGGATCGCATACACCGAGCCACCGTGCTTCGACCGGAGTAGGTTCTTTCAGGGCCGAAGGGATTGGATTGGTAGGTGTGCATTTGGCCTTCGAGGAAGCCCAACGGCTTTACTTTGTGGTGAGTTTTGGCACAGATTTTTCGAGCTTTGCACATTCCCTTCCTTATCGATCTTTTTTTGCAGGCATTCAACAAGCTTAAGTCCGGGCTGCTTTGTTGTGAAGCCAGGCTATGGAAAGCTCTAGATGAGGAGAGATTCCCGAGGCTCCTTTGTAATGAAAAGAAAGTCGAGCTAGTACACTTGTAGTATGAGGTGGGCCGGAGCCTGAATTACGAGAACCACCTGAAGAAGCAGGTAGTTTTCTGTCCCGGGTGAGTGTGCATTCCCCTTCCTAGTTCCCGGGGCTAATACTTAGTTTATTTCAGTTGCAAAAAAAGATAGAGGCCTTGGGGAGCCTTTGAGATGAAGTTGGCTGGTCCAGGTGTGAGCATGATGAATTGAAAGCTCGGGCGGAGGCTCAGGCTTTAGAGGGGAAGGATGCTCTGGCTAAAGTTCCTACTTTTGAAGCTCAACTTCGCATAGCTCGTGACAATGCTTTAGTTCAGATAGAAATGATTGCAAAGCTCGAGTCTGAGCTTTCAAAAATTAGGGCTGAGATCGTCGATGCTCGGGCAGAAGCTGCGATGAGCCGACTAAGGCTGATCAGGAGATGGCAATCCATTCAAAGGACGCCGCCGATGCTCAAGATGAGATAAGAAGGATCCGTGACCGCGAAGGGAGGGTTGAAGAATATGCTCACTTCAAATCTTGAAGAAAGACCCTTGAAGAGATATTTGCTAGGGTTTTCGCCCTCTCGGAGGAATTGATGCTAGTAAGGGCAGACGAGCATGATGCTCGGTTGCTTTTGTCTGATGCCGAAGAAAGCAAAGATGAGACCAGCAAGCCATACCCCCGGGGGGCATAGATTTTTCCAACTGTATGTAGCATTTTCGAAACACGTTTGTAGACAGAGATTGCGCTTTTTCGCACATGTGTATGAAAGAAAACCCTGCGGCTTTACTCCTTTTGTATCCTTTTCTGTCTCGATTTTGACCAGGTGAGCTGGTTTTTGCGTTGGTAGGAATCCTCAGAGTAGTGATGTCGCCTCGGGGCTCATTGGACTGGCCCGTAGGCTCTTACATACTTTTTCTCTTAGGCATACTTAGGCCACATGTTTTGGGCTTAGTCCCCGAGTCGGGCATCGACTCGAGCTTTTTTGACCTTCGAATAGCCGAATTTTAGGTTGGCGACAATGGCTCTTACGCTTTTGGTAGATGCGACCTTTTAGTGTATGCAGGTTGGCGATGATGGCTCTTACACCTCGGGCCGATGCGGCCATTTGTGTGTATGGCCCTAAGGCTCATTAGGCTGGCAACAATGGCTCTTACGTGCTTGGTCGATGTCACCATTTATGTAGGCTTTATTTTCCTCTCGTTAAGGACTTTTGAAGTAATTTTTGCCTGACTCGTCGTCGGTTCGGGAAGAACCTCGATTTCGAGTAACTTGCGGCGATATTCGAGCACCTCGGGAGGTTTGTCTCGGAGACAGAGTAGCTCGAAGCCTATGATTTGGAGCTGACATGGTCGAAGCTCTTTTTCCTATGTCGTGGGTAGCCTGTTTAACCGGTTCTTTCTGAAGTAGATTTAGAGTAATTTGAAGGCCTGTATAGGCTGGCGACAATGGCTCTTATGCCATGTAGCGACGGTCGGGCATCCCCGAGTCGCGTTAGTTCGGCTGGTACAACCGTGTGACCGGAGTCACTTATGTTTGGCCGGAGCCTTTGAGTTCCGAGTGAAGTAGTTTCGGCATCTATATCAAGGGTATGCCCTTTTAGGAGTCTTACAAGTTCGATATATATCTGAAACCTTGGGATCGGGTCTATGCCTTTAGTGAGGTCTTACAATTTTTACATGCCGTTGAGGTCTTACAGTTTTACATGTTGTTGAGGTCTTACAGGTTTGGATAGTTGGTACAAATATTGTTCATTCCTTGCTTGAGGTCTTACAGATATGATTGTTGCCTTATGTTGGTCTTACGATACCGAATCTGCCCGCTCGAGGTCTTATGGCCTCGGGTTTTAATAAGTTGATGGAGGTGGCGCTTTATGGTAGTCCCCAAGTCGTCGAGAGTTTCTTGACTCGGGAGCCATTTTTTGCAAACTTTGCATTGCCTCGTCGAGGGCTTACGATTTTGGAGATCCTGACCCTGAGGTCGTGTGTTTTTCTTTTGAGATTTTGACGCCAGTCCCCGAGTATTCGAGGTACTTTTGGCGTTGGAGATGTTTAGCGATTTCCGCATTGCCTTATCTGAGGGCTTACGATTTTGGAGTCCCAACCTGGAGGTCGTTTAGGTGTTGAATTGTTGACGCCAGTCCCCGAGTGTTTAGGACGTTTTTGGCGGAGAAGTTATTTTTGCGAAGGTGCTGAGCCTCTTTTGGAGCGTAAGATGCTTTGATAAAAAAATATTCTTCAACTATTTTGTACAAGTGTACACGTTTTAGCCGTCGGGGTCCCGTTTATACGGACACGGTTCGTTCGACCGTTTGGCCCGGTACATCATTTTCCTATAGAGGCCCGTTCGGTGTCTCTTGGCTTTTCCAAGTGGATGACCTTTGGGGGTGATGCCCCTCTGTGTTCGAGGTTGATTGCAAAAGAAGCCTCGGACACTTGTTGAATCTTCCTTAGGCAGCATGCAGATGTTGTCTCGTTAAAAACCTTGTCGGTAAAATCCTTTTTGGGACAAAAACTCGGTTGAAGGAAAAGAGTGCAATAGATGCTTTAAAACCTCAAGGTCTTCAAGTTGGGTTAACATTCTGACTGCTTCGATCGGGTGCCTACATAAGGTTTAGTCTGAAATATGAAATGAAAAGGGAGATGGTTGTACCATAGTGTGAGACGCGTCGATGATGTTTTGAGGATCGAGATGTTCCAATTATTTGAGATGAGGACGTAGTATGATCCTTTATTTCATTTAATCGGGCTTGATCGAGGGTGTGTCTTGATTACCCTTTGGCTCTTTTGCGAACGGAGGTGTGAGCGTCGGTGCCACGTCCTGCACCGCAAACATTTCCCTTGCTGCATGTTGTTCCCTGTAGACAGTTTTAATTTCGTCCTTTGTTGGGAATTTTATCATTTGGTGGAGAGTGGATAGTACTGCTCTCATGCAGTGTATCCACGGCCGTCCGAACAAGGCGTTATACCTCGTGTCTCCTTCGATGACATGGAATTTGGCGTTTTGGGTCGTGCCAGCCACGGTGACTAGGAGTGTGATTTCTCCTTTTGTTGTTTTACTTGCCATATTGAATCCATTAAGGACTCGAGTGGCGGGCACGATTTGGTCAAGCAGTCCGAGCTGCTCTATCACCCTCAACCTGATAATGTTGGCCGAGCTACCTGGATCCACGAGTACACATTTTATTTGAAAAGAATTTACAAGTAAATATATTACCAGTGCGTCATTCTGAGGCTGAAACAAGGTCTCGGTGCCCTCTTCGCTGAAATTGAGGGAGTCCTCAGGAATATATCCCCGGGTCCTCTTTTCTCTGGTGATGGATATTTTTGTCCTTCTTATTATGGGTTCATGCGGGGCATCAACGCCTCCCAATACCATGTGGATGACATGTTGTGGCTCGTTTGCTTCGTTCTTCTTGGCTATCTCTGTTTCCCGAAACTGATTTTTGGCTTGGTCGCTAAGGAATTCCCAGAGATGACCTTTGTTAAGTAGTTGAGCTACCTCTTCTCAGATTTGGTGGCAATCCTCGGTCCTGTGGCCATGCGTGTTGTGAAACTCGCACACTAAGTTATGATTCCTTTATGAAGGATCCGATTGTACAGGCCTGGGCCATCTGGCATCTCTGATCTTACTGATGGCGAACATGATGTCTGATACATCGATGTTGAAGTTGTATTCTGACAAGTGAGGTGCCCCCATTGGCCCCGCGTTCCTATAGAATCTAGCTCCGTTGGTGAGTCCCCGAGGATCCTATCCTCGGTCTATCCTTCGATCATTGCGAGGTGGACTGCGCCTCGGGGCTTTCCTCCTGTCTTCGGTGTATGGCTGGTACCTTTCTTTGTTCGGCTTTGGTTCCTTCATCGGAAACCTGCTTGGATATACTGAGCCCGAGGGGGCTCCCATCTAGTCTTCTTCGGCCGTGATCTTCAACTGGTATCAGTTGTGGACGTCCGACCAGGTCACAGCGGGATATTCGATCAAATTCTGTTTCAACTATTTTGAAGCCGCCGAGCTTCGTTTGTTCAGACCTTGAGTGAAAGCCTACACTGCCCCATCGTTGGAGACTGGCGATAGGTCCATCCATTCCATTTGGAAGCGAGATACGAACTCTCACAGCATTTCGTTCTCTCTTTGCTTAATCTTGAAAACGTCGGATTTCCTCGTTGCTACTTTGATGGCACCGGCATGTTCGTTTATAAAGGAGTCTGCTAGCATGGCGAATGAGTCTATGGAGTTAGGATCTAAGTTGTGATACCACATCATGTCCCCCTTCGAGAGTGTTTCCCCAAACTTCTTTAACAAGACGGACTCGATTCTGTCATCCTTTATGTCGTTGCCTTTCACCGCACAAGTGTAGGCAATAACGTGTTCGTTGGGGTCTGAGGTCTCGTTGTACTTCGGTAGTTCTGGCATTCTGAACTTCTTTGGGATGGGTTTCGGGGCCGCTTCCTCGGGGAACGACCTTTGTATGAACTTCTTCGAATCCATGCCTTTCAGGATCGGGGGTGCAACCGAAATTTGGTGGACCCTGGAGTTGTAAGTTTCGACCTTTTTGTCATTGGCTTCTATCATCTTCTCTCCCGACCCGATCCTCATAGTGAGGTCCTCGAGCATTTTTATGATGACGGGATCGTTCATCGACCCATTATTGCTTGATCTCTCCGGTACCTGTTCAGCTGGGGGAGCTGTCCCCGGTGCTACCGTGCTGGGAGTTTTCTGGTGAATTTGCAGCTGAGCAATAGCTAGTTGTTGTGCCTGAAACATTTCAAAAATAACGTGAAGGCTAACCTCACGTTCTTCTTTAGTCGGGGTTTTTTGAGCTTCTTGTGGATCTCCCTGATGCACGCTCCTGTCGGTATGCAAGCTTATGTTGATGCATTGGGAGTCGCACGAGACCGCTTCCACGGGGATTGGTTCAGGCAAATTCCTAGGGTTTTGTGGTAGCACACCAACACCCGGAACATCCACAACGTTCTCCCCGTGGTCCTCGAGATTGTTGTTTTTGCCTCCATTCATCGAGTTAGACATATTGACCTAAAATTGAAGATCTTGGACAATAAAAGCGTGAAAGATAACTTGCGTTGAGTGACGAAACCAGCAAGAAAATAATCACCTGTATTTTTAACCCCACGGTGGGCGCCAAACTGTTTACCGTGAAAATGGTAATAAAAATTAAATTTGTTGATGGGACTATAAAAATACGTGATCTATTTTTATGCTAGTTTGTTAAGAAGTTGATGCTAAGTATATGAGATTTAGAGACGAAATAAAGTTAAGGAGGGAGCTATAACCAAACCGATAGGCCAGTTACTTGGGACCTCGAGGTCGATCCCGGGGCTCGGCCATGAGCTGTTGAGGGTAATCGAGGTAGGGCTAATAGTTATGAGGTAATTAAAGAGGGATCTTCATGGCCAATGATAAGCAATAAATGATGAACAAATAAGAAGATAGGAAATAAAAGTAATAATATCAAGAGAGTATGTGAGAGAACAAAGAGAGAGTTTTTTTAGATTTCTTATGAAGCAGCCGGAGTAACAGAGAGTTACAAAGTGTCAAGAATCCCCCTTATATAGGAGGGAAGACTCCAACATAGTACAAAATACATTAATGATAAAGAAATCGGGATGGGACATCTGGCTAACTTCATGATGCAGGCTCAGACTAGCTTCAGACTAGCCTGACAGATTCTGCCGTCCCCGGCTGCACTCTTCGGAAACTCCCTATGCCCGTTGGGGTCACGTCCAATGTTATCCCCAAGTCAGTTGTCACCTGTTTTGCCCGAGTACGTACTCGTTACCTTGTGTACACGACCTTCACATGACCTAATTAGCACAAATGACTCAAATTCTAATGGGTAGTTCCCCCACACAAGGTTAGGCAAGATACTTAACTAAAAGAAGCTAGAACGATACTCTAAAATGACCTTCTCGAGTGAAACAACCTCCGCACGACTCAAATTTAGCCAAAATAACTTCAAATAATAAATAAAATTCATAGAAAACAATTTCGGGTGATAAAGCTTCGATATTTAATTAAAACTAAAAAGTCAACCTTGGGTCCGTACCTCGAAACCTGACAAAATTCATAAAATCCAAACACTCATTCGATAATGAGTCCAGCCATACAAGAATTAACAAGTTCCGATATCAAATCGCCCTTCAAATCCTCATTTTACATTTTGAAAGATTTTCCAAAAATTTCCATTTTCCCCAATTCAAACCACTAATTTAATGATAAAAATAAAGATATCATGAAATAAAATCTAATTCAGGTAGAAAACACTTGCTCCAAACCAACACGTGAAGAACCCCTCAAAAATTGCTCAAATCCGAGGCCTACAACTCAAGATAAGATAAAAATGACCAAACCCTCGAAATAGAGTTCTTATAACTCTGCCCAGGCATTCCTCTTACGCCATCATAGAACACACCTTGCGATCACGGAACACAAAAATTACTGCTCAAGGAAATAAGCTACGCGTTCGCGGAAAACACCTCACGAACGCGATGAACAAATTGGCCAACCTTCACGAACACATACTAAATCTTGCGAACGCGATGAGTAACATTCCACCAGTCTCATATTCCCTTATGCGAACGCGGAACACCCTAAGCGAACGGGAACAACAACCAGTTGAACCTTCGCGAATGCATGCCTACGGCCACATCCGCGATGAGCAAAAATATTGAGTTTCCCAGAATCACTTCGCGACCATAGCTTCATCTTCGCGATCGTGAAAAGCAACAACAATACTAGAAACCAACAACACAAAAGCATGAAGAAATGGCCCGTAGTTCATCTGAAACACACCAGAGGCCCCCGAAACCCCGTTGAAATATACCAACAAGTTCCATAACATAACGCGAACCTACTCGAGGCCTACATCACATCAAACAATGTCGAAACTACGAATCGCACCTCGAATCGAACTTATGAATTTTCAAATCTTCCAACTTCCAAAACTCGTGCTGAAACACATCAAATCAACCCGGAACGACGTCAAATTTTGCATGCAAGTCTCAAATGACATAATGGAGCTAATCCAACTCTCGGAATTGCAATCTAAGCTGAATATCAACAAAGTCAACTCCTAGTCAAACCTCTCAACCTTCCAAAAATTTAACTTTTTAATTTTCGCCAAAATGCATCAAATTATCCTACGGACCTCCAAATCCAAATACGAATGCACTCCTAAGTCCAAAATCACCATAATAAGATACTGTAATCATCAAACTACTATTTCGGAGTGGTCCACACAAAAATCAAACTCTGGTCATCTCTTACTGCTTAAGCTTCTAGAACAAGAATCCTCCTTCTAAATTGATCCCGAATCTTCCGAAAATCGAACTCGATCACGTACGCAACTCATAAAACATAACACGAAGCTGCTCGAAACCTTAATCCATTGAACGGGATGCAAATTCTCAAAACGACTGGTCGAGTTGTTACAATTCCAAAGCATTGTCAGACCTTATCTTCGTAACCTTCACATTGAATTGTCTTTCGACCATAGATACAAAAGTTATAAGCATAGAAAAAATATTATTTTTGGCACTCAATAAAAATGTCCAGGTCCATCTATTGTAGTCATCAACTATAGCGAGAAAATACTTGAAACCGCTATAAGTACTAGATTTGTAAGGTCCCCAAGTGTCAACATGTATAAGATCAAAAACATGCTTGGACTTTATAGTAATGATAGGAAAATGTTTTCTAGTCTGTTTAGCCTTAGGAAACATATCACAAATGAAATCAGAATTAGAAGCACAATGAAGGAAATGTAAATATTCCATTGCTGAAAATGGTAGGTGACCCAACCTTACATGCTAAAGCTTAACATCAGGAACAACATTAACATGTATTGGATTAGGAACTAAAACAGACTTTGAACTAGAATCTCTTCCTTTTGGAAATAAAATTACATCATTTAGTAAATAAACTCCTGGACTTAATACTAGTGGTTCAAATAGGTAGCATCCTTCTCTAACTTCATAAAATGCTTGAGGACTCTTCATTGAAAGGCCATGCAATAGATACCCACTAGATGTAAATAGGACATGATATTTGAATTGACTACAGAACTTATGAATTAACAATAAATTGTACTTGAAATCTGGAACATGAAGTACATTGGTTAAAACATGACCTGGTAGAATGGAAATACTCCTTATATGAGTAACACTTACCTAGAAATAATTAGGTAGACTGATGTTCAAAGGTACAAGGAGTGAAATTAGAAACCATAAAGAGTTAGGATCAAAACACATGTGTGTATACGGCCAAAATCGGGGAGTTCGACTTTGGGGATACTGTAGCACTTCATGCCCGACCTCGAGAAACTCGAAGCAGAATTTGAAGTGTGACCTCGAGATGCGGCCCTCAAGGGAGCATATTGAAGGTTCACTATGGTCAATCTCGGAGTAGTACAAATCGTTGATCGTCATGGAAAGGCAGGAAAGCTCCCAAGGACACGTGGTTAGAGCTGACCAGGTCTGCAAGAATAGTACAAATCCGTACTAAGCCATTATGCAGTTGTACCAATAGCATTTCCTCATCATTATTAGACATGTACTATGTTGTGATTCCTCCCTCCTATATAAAGAGGACCCTTGTCATTTTGTAAGAGACATGAATCAATACAATAAAATATTCTCTACGTTTCTTGCCTAAATGTGCTCAACAATTACTCTACAGATCTAATGCTTGTTCATTTATTGTTCACTTATTGTTCTTAATTTATTGTCCATTATTAACCGCAAAAGGCTAACTTCGAGGCCTTCGATATCATTGTTTCTTCATCAATTTTTCATTGTTAACTGCCCTAACTAGACCTCGAGGACCCCTGTTCCAGCCAGCTCGAGGCCCAGTCTTGCGACATTATTGGTTTGCATATCTTATTCTCTTTACTTACACTTAGCATCTATTGCCTAAGAACTAGTATTAAAATAAATCACATATTTTTAGAACCACAAAATCAAATATAATTGTTAATACTATTTTCAAGGTAAACAGTTTGGCGCCCACTGTGGGGCTAAAAATAATAGTGTTTTGGTGCTAGTTTTCTGAAAACACAAGTTATTGTTCACACTTTTTCTTGTCCAAGAATCTTTGATTTCAGGTCAAAAAATGTCTAACTCAGCAAATGCACATGAAAACAACGGTATTAGGCTTCATGGAGAGAATGGTGCAGATGCCGGTGTACCACCACAAAACCCTGGTGTGGCACCAGCACAAATACCCGTCGACATGGGCTCACGCAACATTGTGCATGTCGATGTGAGCTCTCATACCAAAGGAAGTGTGCACGGGAAAAACCAACAAGAAGCACAGAGGACTCCAGCTCATAAGGAAAGAGAAGTTAGCCTTCAAGTCATTTTTGAGATGTTACAAGCACAACAAGTGGCTATTGCTCAGCTATAAAGTCAACAAAAAACTCCAAGCACAGTAGCACCGAAAATGGCTCCTCGAGTCGAGCAGGCACCAGAGAGATCGAGTAATAATGGGCCAGCAGCTGTCACACCTCCTTTTTGCGCGCCCCGCCCCGAAGGGTAAAATGCGCGAGGGAGTTTTTCCAATTTAAGTGACAATATTCGAGATGAGATTATTTATTTAATTCAGAGTCGCCACTTGGGAAAGGTTTGGTTTTTGGTGTCCCAAGTCACCGGTTTATCTTGAATCCCAAATCGAGGAAATTTTTGACTTTTCAAAATGAAGTCTGCGAACCAGAAATTCTAAGTAAGGAATTCTGTTGACCCGAGGGAAGGTGTTAGGCACCCTCGAATCCCGTGGTTCTAGCACGGTCGCTTAAATTGTTATAAAGTCTAAATATCAGATTTAAATACATGTTATGACTTACGTGCTTTTATTAAGTTTAAACCGCTTTTATAATTATCATTTATTTTTTATAGAATTGCAACATCGTGAAAATGCATCTCGAACCACGTCACAATCAATGCACCCATAGTTGTCAACACATCTCGACTCCGTTGAGATTGGGATTTGGGTCACATCAATGTGCACCCGAATTTAAGAATGTAATTTAATTAAACCGCGCCTAAAGATTCTAACGTCTTATTGTCTTTGGAGAAGGCGGGGAAATTCACTAGACAGCCCATCCCAAATTCTAAATATTTATTATGGTTAATTATTGAGGGCCCCGCAATGTATATCTTTATTTGAACGAGGCTCATCTCATTATTTTAAAAGGGATATCCTAAAGTGGCTACATTTCTATTATGTTTGTCTCTAAAAATAGAAAGGAAAAGGTACGTGCTAATTCAATTGCATGCTTTTAGCCAAATCCGGATTTCCTGTTAATCATCTGATTAGTTGTTTACAAGATGAAGAATGCCATACCTCGTGGAACCTGCTTTTAATTTGATAAAAATTACATACAAGCTGATGAAATGCTACACTTACATCCAAACATTTCTTGAATTGAATTTAGCTAAACTTATTTAGGCTAGATTAAGGGAATTAACTACTAGCCATTGTTACTAATGGGGATTCAAACGTGATCCTATATACTGCCTAACGGGACCCGATAAAAGAACTAAAATAAAACAGAACAGCATTGTGTAAAGTTGAAGTATTCTATCCTATGCATATCATTATAGCTAAAAAGGAATCTGGTCAGTCACTATGTCAATTATCCATGCATTCTGTGTACTGTACAATTACATACCTCGTACCAACAAACAACTATAAACTAAAACACAAGAGACTAAAACTCAGTTAAGTATCAATTAACTATCCTTTCATGCTATTGAATTACAAACTAATCAATTATACGAGCCCATCAATATACCATGAGTATTACAACAAATACTTAAACTTCTTCAACATCTTTCATTTCATGCTTTCAAACTGTTTCAGTTACACCAATAGGGGACTCGAAATGTGTACCTGGAATGTTGAAAATGCAGAGGAGAGGAAGAAAGAGATAGGGAAAATCAGCAGCAGCAGGAAACAAAGTAACAGCAGCAGACAAAGTAGCAGCGGCAAACAAAACAACACAACAGAACAGGCTTGAGTGCAAGAATGCAACTATAGCCGATAGAAAAGGTAGCCAAATGACAGCAGCCCACAATGGAGTAGAATCAGAACTCCAGGCAGACCAGAACCAGCAATAAACCAATGAAAACACTCAACCAGTAGACTCAATTGGAACTTCAAAGAATCAGAATTGTTTGAAAAGGTTGAAAACAAATGAAGCCCAAACCACAATAGGAAGAAACAGTTTCTGATTGTTCTGACTGTTTTTATTTCTTGTTCCCCCTTTTATGTATCTATGCTCTCTAAAATCAGTCTGTATATGCCTATTCTGTGGTCTCTCTCTATATCTCTCTTCTCTTCAAATTCCCCTCTTTCTAATGGAAGTTCTGCTCCCCTTTTATAACCTAATATCAGGCTATTCACAGCCTGTTAAAAACATAAGAAACCTTCCCATGTGGCCTCCTCTCTTTCCAGTTTCCACTCACTATTTAAATATAAACAAACTCCCATGATATTACCCTAGCAGATCTACCTTTTAAGTGAGGTTTATTATTTCTAAACTAAAGCAGGATATGGGCAGCAGGGGTGTGTTCTGACAGCACATGCTGTCCTATTTTCTCTAAATATCAAAGAAGCACAGTGCACATGATGCCCAAGAATGCACATGCCATCAATTTTAAACCAAAGTCTGAACTGTAACTATAAACTAAACCATATAATGTTTCGGATTCAATTTGAACAAACACCAACAGCTATACTTAGTTCCTAGTTGCATTCAAACAAAGCTTTAGCAGAAAACAAACAGCATGAAACAAATTGTTACCATTCAACAGCTGAAACTAATCGACGACGTATGTCGACTCGACTATACTAATTACAACATATACAATCAACAGCCAAGGATTGGAATCAAACAGTATTGAGCAGGGGTTCAGATTGTACTGTCAAAACAAATATGACCTTGGGAATTAATTAATCTACCAACTTCAAATTCGGTTGATTGTACAGCTTACACATACACACATTATCAGTAAATGAAAGAAAAACTTGACCAAATACAGAGGTCTGGGCAAAGTGGACAACAATAGTTGATAAACATTCAAAACATAATTTAAACAAAACATTTGGACACATAAATAGACATTCAAATACAACAGACAAAACGAACTGGTAAAGAAAACAAAAATTACCTTAAAACTTTGAAAAATCAGAAAACCTTAGCTTGGATTTGAATAGATCTTTCTTGGGGTTGAACGGACTTTAATCGAAGTGTTCTCAACTGAGAACACTTCGATTAAGGTCCATTAGACCCTAATCACTCGGCTCAAACGGACACAGACCGGGCATGAGGATTCCTAGGGTTCCTAGAGCAGATTTGGGTTTTGGGTTTCCTTGGTTAGATTCGGACCAAACCAAGCATGGATTGGTCACGAGGGAGGTCCGTGGACTGTCTGGTGTGAAGCTGGGGTAGATCGGTGTAAGTCGAGGTCCGACTCGAATCTTCAAATGAAGATTCGAGAAAGTGGGAGGGGATTCGAGCTAAGTGGTTGGTGGATTTGGGTTCAGGATGGTGAGGTGCATCTATGGTGTTAAGGTGGGGGTGACCGGCGTCCATGCCACCGGGATTAATGGTGAAGGGAAAGGGGGCGGCTAGGGTTCCGGGGTTTGGGGTCTGGGAAGGGGATGAGGACGAAGGCAGGGGGTCTTGGATAGGGGGCAGGGTATGATAGGAAAGTTTATATATGGGATGGGTGGATTGATCTCAGCCGTTGGATTGCTGATGATCAATGGCTGTGATCTATCTACTAAAGGGAAACGGTGTCGTTTCAAGTGCACGAGGCTGGGTTGGACCAAGGTTGAACGGGTCGGATCTATACGTGGGTACGGGGGATGTGATTTTGACCGTTGATCATTCTGAGATCAACGGCCCAGATCAGACCAGATCAGAACTACGTCGTTTGGACGCTCCTGAGGTCAGCTGGTCTGGACTGGGGCAATCAAACGTTTTGGGCTCGATTTGGGCCTCAGATTTTAAATGGGAACATGCCCAAACTTGATTTTAGGCCAATTTTGCACTCTTTTTCTTTTATTTTTTCATTTTAAACAAAAACCTAATTAAACAAAATTAAACCCCATTAATTAGACACTTAATACAATTATTTACACACGTATCAAAAATATTAAAAATAGGTAAAATCAACAAGGCGACAAATAGGACAAAACATGCATATTTCGTGATTTTCCTTTTAATAACCGGACTATGGTTCAACTACACATGACACACACATTTTTTGTATTTTGTTTGATAAAAAATAAAAATGGACAAAATCACAAATAACTAACGAAATGCCACGTAAAAATCCAAAAATTGTACAGCAAGACCAATTGCTATTATTTTTGTTTCTTTTGGAGTGATTGTCGCGCAAAACAAAAATCACGTGCTCACAGCTGCCCCTCTTTGTTCGGAAACACGAAGGGTTTTCGTGCAAAGATAAAGTGAGCGGATATGAGTGATTTCTGCCTATCGGAAAACTCCGTGTGAAGCACTTTTTTTTTGAAAGATTTGACCGAATCTTCGCTTCAAAGATTTCCTACATATCCTGGGCTAAACAGGAATCAGGTCAATGTAGTTTGGGAAACTTTGGGTAGCTGGGACTACCATGGGACTGCAATGATTGCCGTTACTGCTGTTGCTGCTGATGTTGCTGCTTACTGACTCCCTTATTACAAACAAAGGAAAATTGAAACTGAACCTACTACGTGTGCATGTCAACCGCTAGTTACAAGATTCCTATCTATGATTCTTTTGCAACTTGATCCTGGGTCTTAGCTGATTCTGCTTGTAGACTCCGATCTGAATCTTGATGCTTGCAAGTTGTAGGTGCCTGTTTATTTCCGGCACTGGGTAAGACAGGGTTGGTAGAATTCGAGACCTTGATCAAACCTTTAAACGATCCGCCCCTCGCCTTTCGAATGTCTCGGCACATCTTCTTTTGTCTTTTTCTTCTTTTATTCTGAGTTGAGACTCATCTCGTGGGTCGTTTCGATCCGTGTGTCTCGAGGTCAAACCTGCGGGGAAAAAACAAACGAACGAAATTTTCTGCCCCAGTTTCACTAGGAAACTTTCGTGAGTTATTTGCCAGGAAGTTCATAGAATTGATGAAGAAATTGGAAAATTTCAGTTTCCGAAATGCGAACTCCGGGATTGGATCAATGATGTTGCTACAAGGTAAGAATACTCAGTTTAGGGTTGGAGCCCTAAGGCTGGCGAAATGGAAATAGTTCAGTTCAGGGTTGGAGCCCTAATGCTGACTAGCTGGGGAGAAACTCTAATGCTGACCAACTGGGGAAAAGTTCAGTTTAGGGTTGGGGACTTAATTCTGACTGAATGGACAGAAGTTCAGTTTAGGGTTTTAAAACCCTAATGCTGACTAAAGAAAAAGTTCAGTTTAGGGTTTAAAACCCTAATGCTGATTAAAGAAAAAGTTCAGTTTAGGGTTTAAAAACCCTAATGCTGATTAAAGGAAAGAGTTCAGTTTAGGGTTTAAAACCCTAATGCTGACTAAAGGGAAAAAGTTCAGTTTAGGGTTTAAAACCCTAATGCTGACTAAAGGGAAAAAAGTTCAGTTTAGGGTTTAAAACCCTAATGCTGACTGAAGGAAAGAGAAAAAAGTTCAGTTTAGGGTTTAAAACCCTAATGCTGACTGAAGGAAAAGAGTTCAGTTTAGGGTTTAAAACCCTAATGCTGACTAAAGGAAAAAGAGTTCGGTTTAGGGTTTAAAACCCTAATGCTGACTGAAGGAAAGAGTTCAGTTTAGGGTTTAAAACCCTAATGCTGACTAAATAAAAGAGTTCAGTTTAGGGTTTAAAACCCTAATGTTGTCTAAAGGAAAAGTTCAGTTTAGGGTTTAAAACCCTAATGCTGACTAAAGGAAAAGTTCAGTTTAGGGTTTAAAACCCTAATGCTGACTCTGCTGGGCGTGGCAGCTCTGGCGACTCTGCTGGGGATTGAGTTCCCAAAACCACTGGTTCAAGGTTCAAGAATTCGAGCTTAGAATAATTGTTATATTTGGCTTTATTATCTGATCTTTATTACATGTTTTTGCATAACGTGCTAAATATTGTCTTTTACCGCTTTGAGATTATCTGAACTGTATATAAACTGTGCCGAAACCCTTCTCTTCTTACCTCCGGGGAGAAGCTCGCTGGTCGAGACTCCCTATTCTGTTACTGTCAATACCTGAAATAAGAAAGAGGCCGGACAAGTTACAAAGCCGGACGATCTCGCGGGTCCCCGGTACGTAGCCCCCTCCTCGACTCGAGTTGTCCACTCGGGTACACAGTCTAGAACAAATACCCAGGTTACGAACCTAGAATAACTTGACTTCATGCCGGATCCCTAGTAGGAATGCTTATTTGCATCATGTTGCATTTGACTTAGGGGACTCAACACAGGGGTTGGTTCCGTCTAAGACAGGCAAGCTGAAATGAAAAGACCATCCTGATGCATCCCATTTTGTTTTGCGCATTTATTTGCTCCGGATCTGCATGTTGACCGGTTCCTAAAAAAAAAGAGGAAAACTTAAAAAAAAAAGAGGAAAAATAGCAGTGTAGGGAGATAAGTACTTATTTTGGAAAAATAAAACCAATGTCCAAGTAATGTCAAAACCTCACCGGTATTTTCTAAGAAAAAAAATAAAAATTGTCTTTTAGTTTGATTTATTAAAAATCCAAAAAATGCTATTTAGCAGTCCTTAAGAATATTTTCTTTATCTCTTTTTTTTGAAAGAAAAACAAAAAATAAATAATAATAATATATAAAAAAAACATATTCTTGCTTTCCTTTTCTTAAAAAAAATTGTATTCCAAAAAAAAAATGGGTTTAATTGATTTGCTCTATTCACGATGTACCGAACTACGCCGGTTTGATTCTCACCGGATGTGAGATATGTAGGCAACCCCCATCGGATTCAACCCATTTTTTTTGCTAAGATAGCCAAAACCAACAAAACAAAAAAATGTGTCAAAATAAGTCAGGTGGTGCTGTTTTATCATAAATAGCCGAATGTTCCCAAAAGGGACGCCGGAAGGCTGACTTTGCATAAACAAGCCACCTTTTGGGTCGTATTTTGTCCAATTGACCCACACAACCTTAAAAATCTTCATCCCCGAAGTGTTGAAAGGCCGTGTTCGAAAACTTGATCCTTCTTGTAAAATATTTTTGAGTCAAGTTTATTTTTGTTAAAATCACCCTAATAAATGTGCAGGATGAGCACGATGCAAAATGAACATTTTTCAATAATGACCAAAATCCCTGTCAAGTTACGGCTATGGTGGAATGATTTAGGTGCTGAGGGGCGAGACGAGGTCAAGAAATATCTTAAAGGTCTCACGGGTTTACTGGAAATCCTGCCTCGAGGGGATATTATAAGAGCTTTGGTTACCTACTGGGACCCAGCACACAATGTTTTCCATTTCTCCGATTTTAAACTCACCCCGACTCTGGAAGAAATGGCTGGGTACATCGGGAACGCTGAACTTCCGTTAAGGCAAAAATACCTAGTCGCCCCAAGAGCCGTCACGGTACATCGATTCCCGGACTCGCTAAAAATACCCAGGACAGTCCGCAATCAAGATTTGGCCGCCGGTTTTTGTAATCCATGCTTCATATACGACAGGTATGGTCATGTAGGAGGATTTAACAATCCGATTAACAAACTATGCAGCAAAGATAGTCGTCAGAAGTGGGATAAACACAGACGGGTGGCTTTCATGATAACATTTTTGGGCCTTTTGGTATTTCCAAGGAAAGATGGGAATATTGATCTGAAAATATCCGGGGTAGTCAATACTTTGCTCACTCAAAACGATAGCACTCTCGCGCCTATGGTGGTATCTGATATTTTTCGAGCTCTCACAGCTTGCAAAGCCGGGGGGAATTTCTTCGAAGGTTGTAACTTGCTGCTACAAATGTGGATGACTGAACATCTCTGCCATCGTTCCGAGATCTTGAGCCATGGTTCTTCAGAGAAAACTTGCATAGAAGAATTTTACACAAGAACCAAAGAGATCAGTCTGCCCAAAGGAGTTATGGCATGGACCTCATTCTTTCAAGCTCTTACTGCCAGCCAAATACAGTGGACACTGGGATAGCTGCCTGTTGATGAAGTCATATATATGCCAGCAACTAAAACTCATTTCTTGCTGATGGGACTTAAGAGCATTCAACCTTACGCACCCTACCGAGTCTTGAGACAGTTCGGAAGATACCAGATGATACCGTATGAGGAGGATCTTAGCGCTCAAACGATTGAGATAAGTCCTGACGGACGATTTCCGGAAGCAAAAATCCGCTAGATCTGGAATGAATGTCAATATTTGAAAGCAGATACTTGCGTGCGAGATCAGACCAAAAGTGAGACACCACCAGGCTACCTGGCATGGTACAGAAGAGAACTCGAACATGAAAGGCCGGCTAAAAGACCCCACATCCTGAATTTCGCCGAGTCGTCGCAAAAGCAATGGGATTGGTTGGCAAAAGAAAGAGGCTATTGTACCGAAATCAGCAGATTGAAGAAACAAGTGGAAAGCCTGAAATATGAGCACAACGTGCAACTTGCTACCGATATGGGAGAACAGAACATGTTGACTCAGGAAAACGAGATGCTCAGGGTCCAGATCAAACAGATGAGGACGGATGCTGATAAACAGCCAAGGAGTCGATCGGACGAGCAGTTGATAAAAAGGCTGAAAAGTGAAGTCAGGGACTGGCGAGATGGCTTAGAGAAGTCCGAAAACATCATGGCGGAGCTCAGAGCACAGTGAGATACAAGAGCAGATAAGCATCGCCGATACTTGAATCAATTGAAAGGCGACCATGAGAAAACTATTGCCAAAATAAAGAGAGAGATGGCTTTACTTGAGATCAAAGCAGTTAATCAGGCCGAGGATTTCCAAATTGAGAGCAGATACTGGTACGACTTGTTAGCCCAGATGAAGTTAGAAGTACGGCGACTGAAGAATCAGCATATACAGGATTCGCAGGTATTTAAGATATGTAGCGATCAGATAAAATGCCTACTCATAGAGAAGAAACAAACCAGAGATAGGATCAAGGCCATTGCCCATGCCATCACCAGACGATGTCTACGATGTGAGAACATGACCAGCGTTACCGTCCTCTCGGCAGTAATGGGTTATGTCAAGCAGACCATGCATGAGCTGGGGCAACTTGAGAGGTATCTCACATCTAGGACCGCGGCAAGGCCGAACGATGCCCCGTGGGCACCAATTTTCAAAACCATAATGTACTCATAAGTCAAGTCTGTATCTTAGCATCTTCTGCCTGTTTTTCCCATCGGGGTGTTTTAGTCTATTTGAGTCTAGGTTTATTTTCAAAGTTTGCTCTTTCTTTTGCAAAATGTAGTTTGTAATAGACCGTTTCAACAATAAAAGGTGTGCTTCTTTGACGCTCATTTGTGTTTTTGAACTACGTAATGATCTGATTCACGTGGCATCGTGATACGTAGGCAATCCTCATCAGATCCGGTCGCGGTTTAACCAAAGAGAAAAATTGAAAAACAAAAAGGAAAATAATAAAAGGAAAGCCTAAAAGAATGCCGGAATGACACATGCTTTCGTCGCAAACATGTAGGAATCCATTTAACTGTATAGGTGCATCATGCCCCAACGTGAGATTGCCTATCCGTTATTTGATTCGAATTAACAGTTCGTTTGTCGTTGAGTTCCTTCCAGGTTTTTGGAAAGGTGGTTGGTTTGGTGAAAGTCTGGCCTTGCACTCATATTTCACGAGATCGAAAGGGAGTGTTCAATTACCTATTGTTAAGACAGGAGGCAGTGCTCACACTTACTTCACAAGGTCAAAAGGAAGTGTAGAAATGTCTTCAGAGATTCCGTTGCCAACAATCCCTGTTTTCGAGGAAAGTTCTATCTCGGTCGTCCTCACACCCGAATGTGCAACTGCGGAGGAAAATAGAATCTTGCGGCTCCGCATGCTGGAAATGCTTGATGACTGGAATAATGGAAAAGAGCCACCAAGCATCGTCCCTGGATTTCCTGAGTTATTTTCCAGGACAAGCGGGACTTCTAATGTCCCTATAAGTTATCCTGCTACCCCATTCGGATACCCAGCCATTTCAGCCTTCTCTGCTGGATCGCCCTCTGAGTCTCATCCTCGAGTGTCAACGACGGATGTAAACACAAATATCTTTACTGCACCACCTTGCCCGATCACGGCACAACCTGCTGCATACAAGCCGACTTTTGACTCGTCCTCATTTACATTCCAAGCCCCATCTTTCTCAATGGAACCAACTAGGTTTGCCACCAGCACTAATCCTCCACAGCCTCAGTGCGAGCTTGCACCTGGGCAGGATCAGAACCCCAGAATTGCTGAACAAAATGAGATGGCCAAAAGAATGAGAAGCCTTAAACAGAGTTTGAAGAACATGCAAGGTTTGAGCGGACAGAAAAGCGTCTCTTACGCCGACCTATGCATGTTCCCTCACGTGCACCTACCAGTGGGTTTCAAGACCCCAAAGTTTGAGAAGTACGACGGGCACGGTGACCCCATTGCTCACCTCAAGAAATATTGCAACCAATTAAGGGGAGCCGGCGGAAAAGAGGAATTGCTAATGGCATATTTCGGGGAAAGTCTGGTAGGAATAGCCTCGGAATGGTACATGGACCAGGACATGTCCCGATGGCATGTCTGGGATGATCTCGCTAGAGATTTTGTGAGACAATTCCAGTATAACATCGACATCGCACCAGACCGAAATTCTCTGTCGAACTTGAAGAAGAAACCTTCAGAAAGCTTCAGAGAGTATGATATTAAGTGGCGCGAGCAGACGTCGAGGGTGAAGCCTCCCATGGATGAGGTGGAAATGGTCACTACTTTTCTCCAGGCTCAAGAGTCTGACTATTTCCAAAACATGATGTCAGCCATGGGAAAGCCGTTCGCAGAAGCGATTAAGATTGGAGAGATGGTGGAGAATGGGCTAATAACGGGTAGGATTTTGAGTCAAGCAGCCATAAGGGCAACCTCCTAAGCCTTCCAAAGCGGGTCTGGAGGAATGACAAGAGGGAAGAAAAAGGAGGAAACGGCTATGGCGGCATCAGAAACAAGGGAATATCGTAATCCCAGGCCCCGTTTTCCAGAAAGGACTCCACAACACTACTACCCCCACCAAAACATGGCATATGCTCCTCAACCATACATGGTTATGAACACCCAGCCTTATGTCCATCCGCCACAACAAGCCAACCGAGGCCAAGCTCCACCTCCCAGAAATCAGCCTCCATACCGCAACCACTACAACCCACAGCCTCCTCAAAATAATTTCCGCCCTCAGGAACCACCTAGAAGGCGGACTTTCACGCCCATCGGTGAGCCATACTCTACTTTGTTCCCGAAGTTAGTCCAGTTGGGTTTCCTGCAGCCAGTCCCTCAGACAAGGCACAACCCGTCATCACCTTTTTACAAAGCCGGTGTCAGATGCTCCTATCATTCAGGGGCCGAGGGGCACGATACAAATGACTACTGGTCATTGAGAAGAGTGGTCGAGAATTTAATAGAGCAAGGGAAAATAGTGCTAAGGGACGAGGAGGTCCCGAATGTGACTAACAATCCATTACCTGCTCACAATAATGGGCCGCTTATCGGAATGATTTGCGAAGACAAAGAATTTGACCCTGCTTTAAAAGCTATAATCGCCATTGTCGACGCAGGGAAAAAGCCTGAAACAGCCCAGAAACCAGAAAAGGGGGAAAAAGCCAATACTGTAAAGTGCGAGCCCGAAATGAAGGTGGAGAAGAAGGCGGTGCATGTGAAGAATGGAGTTCTTCACATCCCACGAGGTCAAGCAGAGAAGCCGCAGAGCTTCGAGGTCAAAAGGGCAAAACCTATGTACGTACCGAAAGGGGCCTATGTGGTCCGGGGGATAATTCAACCACCTCGGCTGAATGAGCCAGTGGTTATCGGACGTGTGCCACAAAAGCCGATGACAAACCCGTCTACAGTACCTTGGAACTATCAGAGGACGTTGGTAATGTACAAAGGTAAAGAAGTCACGGGAGAATTTCCGGAAAATACTTTCATTGGAAGGTATTCAAACATACAAGAGCTGAACAACGCCACACGGAGACGCTTCCCACCAAAGAAGCCTGTAAGCGTTGAAGAAGTGGAATTTTTCTTCCAACAAATGAAAATGCCAGACTACGAAGTAGTAGATCAACTGCGCAAGTGCCCTGAGTAAGTGTCCATGCTATCTCTGCTAGTGAGGTCAACCGAGCATCAAAAGATCTTACTCAAGACCTTGAATGAAGCATACGTACCAGTAGAAACCTCAGTTGAACAATTGGAACGGATGACGGAGAGGTTCTTTGCCATCAACCAAGTCTCTTTCAGCAAGAACGATCTACCCTCAGAGGGAGCGGCACACAACAAAGCCTGGCATATAACAGTTAAATGCGAAGGCTACTACGTCAAGCGGGTAATGTTGGATGGGGGTTCAGGTGTTGACATTTGTCCGCTCTCCACGCTACAGAGAATGGAAATTGGGACCGGGAGAATCTGCCCCAATAATGTATGCGTGAGGGCTTTTGACGGCATCAAAAGAGACACCCTTGGGGAAATAGATTTGATTTTGACCATAGGGCCATTAGAGTTTGAGGTAACTTTCCAAGTGCTTGACATGGATACGTCCTACAATTTCCTCCTTGGCAGACCTTGGATCCATGCGGCAGGAGCTGTGCCTTCCACTCTTCATCAGATGGTGAAGTTTGAGTACGAAGACCGAGAGATCGTGGTCCATGGAGAAGCCGAACATGCTATTTATCGGGACCCATCCATCCCATATCTCGAACCAAGAGAAGGGAGCGAACACACGGTCTATCAAGCTTTCGAGATTGTGTTAGCAAAGAAGCATGAAGAGGGAAGACCTTGCCCCTAACCTTTCTTGTCTAACGCCTCAGTTATGGTGGCTAAAGAGATGATCCGGCACGGATTCAGGCCAGGAAAAGGGCTCGGACGAACATTGCAGGGAATAACGGAACCCATCACCCTGCCTTCCGCCAAAAAACTTTTTGGGATAGGTTTTCAACCCACTCCAGAAGATGAAGAATGGGCGAAGAAAAGGAAGAATAAGGGGTGGAAATTGCCTCAGCCACTGCCGGATTTATATGAAACTTTCGTCGGACCAAGATACACTGAAGAAGAAGACGACGAGGTTTTCACGGCTGAGGAAATCGAGGAGATATGTGGGGCAATGAGATAAATGCTCTACGAGGCTCATATGGTTCAGCCAGGAGAAGGCACCAGCACCGCCGAAATACTATATATGGGGCAAAACGCCAAACTCCAAAACTGGGAGGCCACGCCATTCCCGACTAGGCGGAAGTCCGGGTAGACCTGTCCTGCCACCTTTTCTGCATCCCAAGTTATCTCCAGGATATAGCTTGGATGTTTTTCTTCCCTTCAGTTGTTGTTTTGCATTCCTGAGTTGTAAACATTGTTGTCTTCCAAAATTTCAAGAAAATAAAAAATGAAAAAAAAAATCGTCATTGTTTTCCCATTTTCTCCTTTGTTCTAATTTTGCTGTTTTTCTTTTATCTTTTCTTTCAGTTATAATAATGCGGCTTTAAATATGACATGCTTGCGGACTTTACGCCCAGATCACAATGAGCTATTTAATTGTGAAATAATGAACCCAGAACCAGAATATGATGAAGAAGAGGCTTTTAGGGAAATAAACCGAGAGTTGGAACATTTTGAGAATAAACCTAAGCCAAATCTGAATGACACCGAACCGGTTAATTTAGGAACTCCTGAAGAAATCCGGGAGACCAAAATAAGCATTCACACGGACAAGAAAACGCGAGACGCGATAATTCAACTTCTTTTTGAATTTAAAGATGTGTTTGCTTGGTCATACGATGACATGCCGGGACTAGGTGTCGATCTAGTGGTTCATAAATTGCCAATTCACCCTGATTGTCCTCCAGTTCAACAAAAGCAACGAAAGTTCAAAACCGAGGTCAGTGACAAGATTAAAGAGGAGATCACCAAACAACTGAAAACGGGAGTGATTCGGGTAGTCCAGTATACAACATGGTTGGCAAATGTGGTTCCAGTACCGAAAAAAGATGGGAAAACTCGGGTATGTGTAGATTGCCGAGATTTGAATAGAGCAAGTCCCAAAGATAATTTCCCACTACCCAACATCCACATCCTCGTTGATAATTGCGCCAAACACGAGATACCGTCTTTCGTAGATTGTTACGCTGGATATCATCAGGTATTGATGGATGAAGAAGACGCCGATAAAACTGCCTTCACCACACCTTGGGGCACCTACTGTTATCGGGTCATGCCATTTGGTCTGAAGAATGCTGGGGCTACTTACATGAGGGCCATGACTGCCATTTTTCATGACATGATGCATCAAGAAATAGAGATGTACGTGGACGATGTGATAGTCAAGTCCATGACGCAGGATAATCACATCCAAGACTTGAGAAAGTTCTTTGAGAGACTGAGGAAGTATAACTTGAAGTTGAACCCAGCCAAATGTGCTTTCGGAGTTCCATAGGCAAGCTTTTGGGCTTCATAGTGAGCAGGAGAGGTATCGAATTAGATCCAACAAAGATAAAATCTATCAGGGATCTACCTCCCCCAAGAACGAAGAAAGACGTGATGAGTTTGTTGGGCAGATTAAACTATATCAGTCGATTTATTGCCCAGCTGACAAGCACGTGTGAGCCCATATTTAAGCTGTTGAGGAAAGATGCGGCGATCAAATGAACGGCTGAATGTCAGGAAGCTTTTGACAAAGTCAAAGAATATCTTTCAAACCCTCCAGTTTTGGTCCCGCCAGAGCCAGGGAGACCGCTGTTCTTGTATCTGACAGTCTTGGAAAACTCTTTCGGTTGCGTCCTCAAGCAACATGACATAACCAGAAAGAAAGAACAAGCAATCTACTACTTGAGCAAGAAATTCACCGGCTACGAGGCCAAGTACACTCTGCTGGAAAGAACATGTTGTGCTCTGACGTGGGTTGCTCAAAAGCTGAGACATTATCTCCAAGCCCAGACTACTTTCCTCATAAGCAGGCTGGATCCTTTGAAGTATATATTTCAGAAACCGATGCCTACTGGAAGACTGGCCAAGTGGCAAATCTTGCTTACTAAATTCAACATAGTCTATGTCACTCGCACGGCAATGAAAGCCCAGGCGCTAGCAGATCATTTGGCCGAAAATCCAGTCGATGAGGAATACCAGCCATTGAGTACCTACTTTCCAGATGAAGAAATAAACACTGTAGAAGTGGTCTCGGAGAACGCTCATGTTTGGAAGATGTTCTTTGATGGAGCCGTAAACGCCAAAGGTGTAGGGATTGGGGCAATTTGATCTCGCCCTCCGGTCAGCATTATCCAGCCACAGCTAGACTGCGTTTCTTTTGCACAAATAATACAGCTGAGTATGAAGCCTGCATCATGGGCATGCATATGGCGATCGATCAGGATGTCGAAGACTTACTGATCATGGGAGATTCTGACCTGATTATCCGGCAAGCCCAAGGTGAATGGGAAACTCGGGATGTCAAGCTTATCCCTTACCGACAGCACGTGGAGGACCTCAGCAAGCGTTTTAAATCAATAGAGTTCAGGTATATCCTGAGGTGTCACAATGAACTAGCAGATGCACTTGCTACTCTGGCTTCAATGCTACCCTACCCGGGCAACGCCCACGTCGATCCTTTGGAAATCCAAATCAAGGAAAGACACGGTTACTACAACGTAATCGAGGCAGGATCAAATACGCAGCCTTGGTACCATGACATCAAAAGGTTCCTGAAGATGCAAGAATACCCTGAGCATGCTACTGGAGATCAAAAGAGAACCATTAGACAGCATGCAAGCGGTTTCTTTTTAAGCGGTGAGTTGTTGTATAAAAGGACCCCGGACCTCAACCTACTAAGATGTGTTGACGCCGAGGAGGCAAGAAAGATCATGCACGAAGTACACGCAGGTGTGTGCGGACCTCACATGAACGGGTATGTCTTGGCAAAGAAAATCCTTCGAGCAGGTTATTACTGGATAACCATGGAAAAGGATTGCTTTAGCTTCGTTCGGAAGTGTCATCAGTGTAAGGTGCACGGTGATTTGATTCATGAACCTCCCACGGAGTTGCATCCCATGTCTGTACCTTGGCCGTTTGTTGCTTGGGGCATGGACGTCATTGGTCCGATCGAGCCGAAGGCCTCAAATGGACATAGATTTATACTGGTTGCCATTGACTACTTCACAAAATGGGTAGAAGCTGTCACTCTCAAGTCGGTCACCAAAAAAGTTGTAGTGGATTTTGTACATTCGAATCTTATCTGTCGCTTCGGTATCCCTGCAACTATCATCACAGATAACGCAGCGAACCTGAATAGTCACTTGATGGGAGATGTGTGCGAGCAGTTCAAAATAATGCATAGGAATTCTACTCCTTATCGGCCCAAGACCAATGGCGCTGTAGAAGCGGCAAACAAAAACATCAAGAAGATTTTGAGGAAAACAATCCAGAGTTCCCGATAGTGGCATGAGCAGTTACCATTTGCATTGTTGGGGTATCGCACTACGGTACGCACGTCAGTAGGAGCAACTCCTTATCTTTTGGTTTATGGGACCGAGGTTGTGATACCAGCGGAAGTAGAAATCCCTTCGCTTCAAACCATTGTTGAAGCAGAAATCGAGGACAGCGAATGGGTTAAGACTCGATTGGAGGAGTTGACTTTGATTGATGAGAAACGAATGGTCGCGGTTTGTCACGGACAATTGTACCAACGAAGAATGGCCCGTGCTTACAACAAGAAAGTCAGACCTAGGAATTTCGAAGTAGGTCAACTGGTACTGAGGCGCATTCTGCCACATCACCAGGAAGCAAAAGGGAAATTTGCTCCAAACTGGAAAGGCCCATACATCATCAGGAAGATATTGCCGAGAGGAGCATTGTACCTAGGTGACATTGAAGGAAATGATCCCGAAACAGCAGTGAATGCGGACGCAGTCAAAAGATACTATGTCTGAGTGACGCCCCAGCGGTCCTGACACATTTGAAATGCTGAAGGTTTTATTCCCACTATCAACTCTCTCTACAAGCCTTTGAGCCGGTTACAAAAAAAATATAAAAAAAAGAGAAAAAAAAAACAAAAAAAAACAAATAAAAACAAAACAAAACATTGATCGAGGCCTGAACTACGTTTGACTTGATTCCGAAAGGATACGTAGGCAGCCTCTCCCTGAGGTTCAGTCACACCAACAATAAAATCCAATTTACCCTGAAAATGAAACCGGGGCACGTCAAGTGGCTTAAAAGTCATAGTATCATCTACTTTGCCAAGCACAAGCCTTTCAGATCAATTACCAAAGGTAACGGGAAGCCAAAAGCGTCACGAATGGAGACCGGTACACTGTAAATTGAGAGAAATAAAATGAGAGAGTCTCGTCGGTGAAAACCTCCGGGCACCGCGAGGCGACGGGAGTAGAGAAGCCAAAATGAGAGAGCTTGTGTAGTAAAAACTCGTAAAGAGTGCTATCAAGCGACAACAAGGAGGGAAATGAGAGAGGTCAGCTAGCGAAAACCCGCAAAGGGCACTGTTGGCCGAAAGAACGACTCTACCCAAGGAGGTCTCGGCAAAGTTCACCAGTTTTGAAACACAGACCCATTTTGGTTCGGGAGGAAATGCAAGTTCGTTGAAGGTCAGGCGTCCAGTCCAAAGAGCATGTCATGTCCATTTAAAGTCAGCATTGTCTTCCTCAGATAAGTCTTTTTCGTCCCGAAATGGGCACTTCTTTTCTGAAGTTTACTTTCTCCTTTCTTTGTTTTTCTTCGAATCCCTTTCGTTTTTTAACCCTGAGTTCCAGATATGCCGGAAAGGACAAGTGGCGGGTTTGGTTTCACGGAATTCCATTTTGCTAGGGAAATGTCCCGTTTCGTTGGCACGTTTGTCCAAACCTGATGAATCATGATGTTCGACTACATTTAAAGTAAAAAAAAAAGAGAAATTTCCCCAGCAAGTCCGCCTTGTACAAATCCCCACAGAACTTCCCTTGTACAAATCCCCGCAGAACTTTCCTTTGTACAAATCCCCACAAAGCCTCCCTTTGTAAAAATTCCCCAGCGAGCTTTCCCAACAAATCCCGACAAGTTCGCTTTGCAACAAATCCAGGCAAGTCCGCTTTGCAACAAATCGCCGGCAAGACCGCCTTGTACAAATCCCCACAGAGAATCCCCAATAAAATCGTCGTTGAGAATCCCCAAGCAAAACGGGACACAAAAAAGGGAGCCTTACAAGGCAAATCATCACAGAATTTGGAAATACAAGCCTGACCAGTCCAAAAGGGTTTCACCATTTGAATCCAATCAATGGCAGGATTTCTCAACAGAAATAAGGACGCAACAAAGCAATGGGAACAATCAAGGTCACCGAACCAACCGCCATTTCCGAACTAACAATTGTTCTTTGTTTGAGAAGGTTGAAACAGGTATAATCCAAGACAACCGTGCAAGAAACAGGTGTCACCCAAAGAAGAAGGTACGTGAGTACAAGAAACAGTTTGGCAATAAAGAATTCACTCGAAAGGTAAGTTTCGACGGGATTCCCTTTTATCTTCACTAAAACAAGAAAATTCAAAAAAAAAAAGGTCAGTTAGTATCCTCGAACTTTGTCCCCAGCCAGTCAGCATTAGGGTTTTAAACCCTAAACTGAACTCTTTCCCTTAGTCAGCATTAGGGTTTTAAACCCGAAACTGAACTCTTTTCCTTTAGTCAGCATTAGGGTTTTAAACCATAAACTGAACTTTTTCCTTTAGTTAGCATTAGGGTTTTAAACCCTAAACTGAACTTTTTCCTTTAGTCAGCATTAGGGTTTTAAACTCTAAACTGAACTCTTTCCTTTAGTCAGCATTAAGGTTTTAAACCCTAAACTGAACTTTTCCTTTAGTCAACATTAGGGTTTTAAACCCTAAACTGAACTTTTCTTTTAGACAACATTAGGGTTTTAAACCCTAAACTGAACTCTTTCCCTTAGTCAGCATTAGGGTTTTAAACCCTAAACTGAACTCTTTTCCTTTAGTTAGCATTAGGGTTTTAAACCCTAAACTGAACTCTTTTCCTTTAGTCAGCATTAGGGTTTTAAACCCTAAACTGAACTCTTTCCTTCAGTCAGCATTAGGGTTTTAAACCCTAAACTGAACTCTTTTCCTTTAGTCAGCATTAGGGTTTTAAACCCTAAACTGAACTTTTCCATTAGACAGCATTAGGGTTTTAAACCCTAAACTGAACTCTTTCCTTTAGTCGACATTAGGGTTTTAAACCCTAAACTGAACTCTTTCCTTTACTCAGCATTAGGGTTTTAAACTCTAAACTGAACTTTTCCTTTAGTCAGCATTAGGGTTTTAAACCCTAAACTGAACTTTTTCC
Organism: Nicotiana sylvestris; assembly: GCF_000393655.2. Taxonomy (NCBI): domain Eukaryota; kingdom Viridiplantae; phylum Streptophyta; class Magnoliopsida; order Solanales; family Solanaceae; genus Nicotiana; species Nicotiana sylvestris. Next base: position 111,120,708 of record NC_091067.1, read on the forward strand.
TTCAGTCAGCATTAGGGTTTTAAACCCTAAACTGAACTCTTTCCTTCAGTCAGCATTAGGGTTTTAAACCCTAAACCGAACTCTTTTTCCTTTAGTCAGCATTAGGGTTTTAAACCCTAAACTGAACTTTTTTCCTTCAGTCAGCATTAGGGTTTTAAACCCTAAACTGAACTTTTTTTTTTCTTCCTTTAGTCAGCATTAGGGTTTTAAACCCTAAACTGAACTTTTTTCCCTTTAGTCAGCATTAGGGTTTTAAAACCTAAACTGAACTTTTTCCCCTTTAGTCAGCATTAGGGTTTTAAACCCTAAACTGAACTTTTTCCCTATAGTCAGCATTAGGGTTTTAAACCCTAAACTGAACTCTTTTCCTTTAGTCAGCATTAAGGTTTTAAACCCTAAACTGAACTCTTTCCTTTAGTCAGCATTAGGGTTTTAAACCCTAAACTGAACTTTTTCCTTCAGTCAGCATTAGGGTTTTAAACCCTAAACTGAACTCTTTCCTTTAGTCAGCATTAGGGTTTTAAACCCTAAACTGAACTTTTCCTTTAGTCAGCATTAGGGTTTTAAACCCTAAACTGAACTTTTCCATTTAGTCAGCATTAGGGTTTTAAACCCTAAACTGAACTCTTTCCTTTAGTCAGCATTAGGGTTTTAAACCCTAAACTGAACTTTTTCCTTTAGTCAGCATTAGGGTTTTAAACCCTAAACTGAACTCTTTTCCTTTAGTCAGCATTAGGGTTTCAAACCCTAAACTGAACTCTTTCCTTCAGTCAGCATTAGGGTTTTAAACTCTAAACTGAACTCTTTTCCTTTAGTCAGCATTAGGGTTTTAAACCCTAAACTGAACTTTTCCTTTAGTCAGCATTAGGGTTTTAAACCCTAAACTGAACTTTTTCCTTTAGTCAGCATTAAGGTTTTAAACCCTAAACTGAACTCTTTCCTTTAGTCAGCATTAGGGTTTTAAACCCTAAACTGAACTTTTCCTTTAGACAGCATTAGGGTTTTAAACCCTAAACTAAACTCTTTCCTTTAGTCAGCATTAGGGTTTTAAACCCTAAACTGAACTTTTTCCTTTAGTCAGCATTAGGGTTTTAAACCCTAAACTGAACTTTTTCCTTTAGTCAGCATTAGGGTTTTAAACCCTAAACTGAACTCTTTCCTTTAGTCAGCATTAGGGTTTTAAACCCTAAACTGAACTTTTCCTTTAGTCAGCATTAGGGTTTTAAACCCTAAACTGAACTTTTTCCTTCAGTCAGCATTAGGGTTTTAAACCCTAAACTGAACTTTTCCTTTAGTCAGCATTAGGGTTTTAAACCCTAAACTGAACTTTTTTCCTTTAGTCAGCATTAGGGTTTTAAACCCTAAACTGAACTCTTTCCTTTAGTCAGCATTAGGGTTTTAAACCCTAAACTGAACTTTTTCCTTTAGTCAGCATTAGGGTTTTAAACCCTAAACTGAACTCTTTCCTTTAGTCAGCATTAGGGTTTTAAACCCTAAACTGAACTTTTCCTTTAGTCAGCATTAGGGTTTTAAACCCTAAACTGAACTTTTCCATTTAGTCAGCATTAGGGTTTTAAACCCTAAACTGAACTTTTCCTTTAGTCAGCATTAGGGTTTTAAACCCTAAACTGAACTTTTTCCTTCAGTCAGCATTAGGGTTTTAAACCCTAAACTGAACTTTTCCTTTAGTCAGCATTAGGGTTTTAAACCCTAAACTGAACTTTTCCATTTAGTCAGCATTAGGGTTTTAAACCCTAAACTGAACTTTTCCTTTAGTCAGCATTAGGGTTTTAAACCCTAAACTGAACTTTTTCCTTCAGTCAGCATTAGGGTTTTAAACCCTAAACTGAACTTTTCCTTTAGTCAGCATTAGGGTTTTAAACCCTAAACTGAACTTATTCCTTTAGTCAGCATTAGGGTTTTAAACCGTAAACTGAACTCTTTCCTTTAGTCAGCATTAGGGTTTTAAACCCTAAACTGAACTTTTCCTTTAGTCAGCATTAGTGTTTTAAACCATAAACTGAACTTTTTTTTTCTTTCTTTAGTCATCATTAGGGTTTTAAACCCTAAACTGAACTTTTTCCCTTTAGTCAGCATTAGGGTTTTAAACCCTAAACTGAACTTTTTCCCTTTAGTCAGCATTAGGGTTTTAAACCCTAAACTGGACTCTTTCCTTTAATCAGCATTAGGGTTTTTAAACCCTAAACTGAACTTTTTCTTTAATCAGCATTAGGGTTTTAAACCCTAAACTGAACTTTTCCTTTAGTCAGCATTAGGGTTTTAAACCCTAAACTGAACTCTTTCCTTTAGTCAGCATTAGGGTTTTAAACCCTAAACTGAACTTTTCCTTTAGTTAGCATTAGGGTTTTAAACCCTAAACTGAACTTTTTCCTTCAGTCAGCATTAGGGTTTTAAACCCTAAACTGAACTCTTTTCCTTTAGTCAGCATTCGGGTTTTAAACCCTAAACTGAACTTTTTTCCTTTAGTCAGCATTAGGGTTTTAAACCCTAAACTGAACTTTTTTCCTTTAGTCAGCATTAGGGTTTTAAACCCTAAACTGAACTCTTTTCCTTTAGTCAGCATTAGGGCTTTAAACCCTAAACTGAACTTTTTCCTTTAGTCAGCATTAGGGGTTTAAACCCTAAACTGAACTTTTTCCTTTAGTCAGCATTAGGGTTTTAAACCCTAAACTGAACTCTTTCCTTTAGTCAGCATTAGGGTTTTAAACCCTAAACTGAACTTTTCCTTTAGTCAGCATTAGGGTTTTAAACCCTAAACTGAACTTTTCCATTTAGTCAGCATTAGGGTTTTAAACCCTAAACTGAACTCTTTCCTTTAGTTAGCATTAGGATTTTAAACCCTAAACTGAACTCTTTCCTTTAGTCAGCATTAGGGTTTTAAACCCTAAACTGAACTTTTCCTTTAGTCAGCATTAGGGTTTTAAACCCTAAACTGAACTTTTTCCTTCAGTCAGCATTAGGGTTTTAAACCCTAAACTGAACTCTTTTCCTTTAGTCAGCATTCGGGTTTTAAACCCTAAACTGAACTCTTTTCCTTTAGTCAGCATTAGGGTTTTAAACCCTAAACTGAACTCTTTTCCTTTAGTCAGCATTTGGGTTTTAAACCCTAAATTGAACTTTTTCCTTTAGTTAGCATTAGGGTTTTAAACCCTAAACTGAACTCTTTCCTTTAGTCAGCATTAGGGTTTTAAACCCTAAACTGAACTTTTCCTTTAGTCATCATTAGGGTTTTAAACCATAAACCGAACTTTTCCTTTAGACAGCATTAGGGTTTTAAACCCTAAACTGAACTATTTCCTTTAGTCAGCATTAGGGTTTTAAACCCTAAACTGAACTCTTTCCTTCAGTCAGCATTAGGGTTTTAAACCCTAAACCGAACTCTTTTTCCTTTAGTCAGCATTAGCGTTTTAAACTCTAAACTGAACTCTTTTCCTTCAATCAGCATTAGGGTTTTAAACCCTAAACTGATCTCTTTTCCTTTAGTCAGCATTCGGGTTTTAAACCCTAAACTGAACTCTTTTCCTTTAGTCAGCATTTGGGTTTTAAACCCTAAACTGAACTCTTTTCCTTTAGTCAACATTAGGGTTTTAAACCCTAAACTAAACTTTTTCCTTTAGTCAGCATTAGGGTTTTAAACCCTAAACTGAACTTTTTCCTTTAGTCAGCATTAGGGTTTTAAACCCTAAACTGAACTTTTTCCTTTAGTCAGCATTAGGGTTTTAAACCCTAAACTGAACTCTTTCCTTTAGTCAGCATTAGGGTTTTATACCCTAAACTGAACTTTTCCTTTAGTCAGCATTAGGGTTTTAAACCCTAAACTGAACTTTTCCTTTAGACAGCATTAGGGTTTTAAACCCTAAACCGAACTTTTCCTTTAGTCATCATTAGGGTTTTAAACCCTAAACTGAACTTTTCCTTTAGACAGCATTAGGGTTTTAAACCCTAAACTGAACTCTTTCCTTTAGTCAGCATTAGGGTTTTAAACCCTAAACTGAACTCTTTCCTTCAGTCAGCATTAGGGTTTTAAACCCTAAACCGAACTCTTTTTCCTTTAGTCAGCATTAGCGTTTTAAACTCTAAACTGAACTCTTTTCCTTCAATCAGCATTAGGGTTTTAAACCCTAAACTGATCTCTTTTCCTTTAGTCAGCATTCGGGTTTTAAACCCTAAACTGAACTCTTTTCCTTTAGTCAGCATTAGGGTTTTAAACCCTAAACTGAACTCTTTTCCTTTAGTCAACATTAGGGTTTTAAACCCTAAACTAAACTTTTTCCTTTAGTCAGCATTAGGGTTTTAAACCCTAAACTGAACTTTTTCCTTTAGTCAGCATTAGGGTTTTAAACCCTAAACTGAACTCTTTCCTTTAGTCAGCATTAGGGTTTTATACCCTAAACTGAACTTTTCCTTTAGTCAGCATTAGGGTTTTAAACCCTAAACTGAACTTTTCCTTTAGACAGCATTAGGGTTTTAAACCCTAAACTGAACTTTTCCTTTAGTCAGCATTAGGGTTTTAAACCCTAAACTGAACTTTTCCTTTAGACAGCATTAAGGTTTTAAACCTTAAATTGAACTCTTTCCTTTAGTCAGCATTAGGGTTTTAAACCCTAAACTGAACTCTTTCCTTCAGTCAGCATTAGGGTTTTAAACCCTAAACCGAACTCTTTTTCCTTTAGTCAGCATTAGGCTTTTAAACCCTAAACTAAACTCTTTTCCTTCAGTCAGCATTAGGGTTTTAAACCCTAAACTGAACTTTTTTTTCTTCCTTTAGTCAGCATTAGGGTTTTAAACCCTAAACTGAACTCTTTTCCTTCAGTCAGCATTAGGGTTTTAAACCCTAAACTGAACTTTTTTTCTTTCTTTAGTCAGCATTAGGGTTTTAAACCCTAAACTGAACTCTTTTCCTTTAGTCAGCATTAGGGTTTTAAACCCTAAACAGAACTTTTTCCTTTAGTCAGCATTAGGGTTTTAAACCCTAAACTGAACTCTTTCCTTTAGTCAGTATTAGGGTTTTAAACCCTAAACAGAACTTTTCCTTTTGTTAGCATTAGGTTAAACCCTAAACTGAACTTTTCCTTTAGACAGTATTAGGGTTTTAAACCCTAAGCTGAACTCTTTCCTTTAGTCAGCATTAGGGTTTTAAACCCTAAACTGAACTCTTTCCTTTAGTCAGTATTAGGGTTTTAAACCCTAAACTGAACTTTTCCTTTAGTCAACATTAGGTTAACCCTAAACTGAACATTTCCTTTAGACAACATTAGGGTTTTAAACCCTAAACTGAACTTTTTCCTTTAGTCAGTATTAGGGTTTTAAACCCTAAACTGAACGTTTTCCTTCAGTCAGCATTAGGGTTTTAAACCCTAAACCGAACTCTTTTTCCTTTAGTCAGCATTAGGGTTTTAAACCCTAATCTGAACTCTTTTCCTTCAGTCAGCATTAGGGTTTTAAACCCTAAACTGATCTCTTTTCCTTTAGTCAGCATTCGGGTTTTAAATCCTAAACTGAACTCTTTTCCTTTAGTCAGCATTCGGGTTTTAAACCCTAAACTGAAGTCTTTTCCTTTAGTCAGCATTAGGGTTTTAAACCCTAAACTGAACTTTTTTCCTTTAGTCAGCATTAGGGTTTTAAACCCTAAACTGAACTCTTTCCTTTAGTCAGCATTAGGGTTTTAAAACCTAAACTGAACTTTTCATTTAGTCAGCATTAGGGTTTTAAACCCTAAACTGAACTTTTCCTTTAGTAAGCATTAGGGTTTTAAACCTTAAACTGAACATTTCCTTTAGACAACATTAGGGTTTTAAACCCTAAACTGAACTCTTTCCCTTAGTCAGCATTAGGGTTTTAAACCCTAAACTGAACTCTTTTCCTTTAGTTAGCATTAGGGTTTTAAACCCTAAACTGAACTCTTTTCCTTTAGTCAGCATTAGGGTTTTAAACCCTAAACTGAACTCTTTCCTTCAGTCAGCATTAGGGTTTTAAACCCTAAACTGAACTCTTTTCCTTTAGTCAGCATTAGGGTTTTAAACCCTAAACTGAACTTTTCCATTAGACAGCATTAGGGTTTTAAACCCTAAACTGAACTCTTTCCTTTAGTCGGCATTAGGGTTTTAAACCCTAAACTGAACTTTTCCTTTACTCAGCATTAGGGTTTTAAACTCTAAACTGAACTTTTCCTTTAGTCAGCATTAGGGTTTTAAACCCTAAACTGAACTTTTTCCTTCAGTCAGCATTAGGGTTTTAAACCCTAAACTGAACTCTTTCCTTCAGTCAGCATTAGGGTTTTAAACCCTAAACCGAACTCTTTTTCCTTTAGTCAGCATTAGGGTTTTAAACCCTAAACTGAATTCTTTTCCTTCAGTCAGCATTAGGGTTTTAAACCCTAAACTGAACTTTTTTTCTTCCTTTAGTCAGCATTAGGGTTTTAAACCCTAAACTGAACTTTTTCCCTTTAGTCAGCATTAGGGTTTTAAACCCTAAACTGAACTTTTTCCCCTTTAGTCAGCATTAGGGTTTTAAACCCTAAACTGAACTTTTTCCCTATAGTCAGCATTAGGGTTTTAAACCCTAAACTGAACTCTTTTCCTTTAGTCAGCATTAAGGTTTTAAACCCTAAACTGAACTCTTTCCTTTAGTCAGCATTAGGGTTTTAAACCCTAAACTGAACTTTTTCCTTCAGTCAGCATTAGGGTTTTAAACCCTAAACTGAACTCTTTCCTTTAGTCAGCATTAGGGTTTTAAACCCTAAACTGAACTTTTCCTTTAGTCAGCATTAGGGTTTTAAACCCTAAACTGAACTTTTCCATTTAGTCAGCATTAGGGTTTTAAACCCTAAACTGAACTCTTTCCTTTAGTCAGCATTAGGGTTTTAAACCCTAAACTGAACTCTTTTCCTTTAGTTAGCATTAGGGTTTTAAACCCTAAACTGAACTCTTTTCCTTTAGTCAGCATTAGGGTTTCAAACCCTAAACTGAACTCTTTTCCTTCAGTCAGCATTAGGGTTTTAAACCCTAAACTGAACTCTTTTCCTTTAGTCAGCATTAGGGTTTTAAACCCTAAACTGAACTTTTCCTTTAGTCAGCATTAGGGTTTTAAACCCTAAACTGAACTTTTCCTTTAGTCAGCATTAGGGTTTTAAACCCTAAACTGAACTCTTTCCTTTAGTCAGCATTAGGGTTTTAAACCCTAAACTGAACTCTTTCCTTTAGTCAGCATTAGGGTTTTAAACTCTAAACTGAACTTTTCCTTTAGTCAGCATTAGGGTTTTAAACCCTAAACTGAACTTTTTCCTTCAGTCAGCATTAGGGTTTTAAACCCTAAACTGAACTCTTTCCTTCAGTCAGCATTAGGGTTTTAAACCCTAAACTGAACTTTTTCCTTCAGTCAGCATTAGGGTTTTAAACCCTAAACTGAACTCTTTCCTTCAGTCAGCATTAGGGTTTTAAACCCTAAACCGAACTCTTTTTCCTTTAGTCAGCATTAGGGTTTTAAACCCTAAACTGAACTTTTTTCCTTCAGTCAGCATTAGGGTTTTAAACCCTAAACTGAACTTTTTTTTTTCTTCCTTTAGTCAGCATTAGGGTTTTAAACCCTAAACTGAACTTTTTTCCCTTTAGTCAGCATTAGGGTTTTAAATCCTAAACTGAACTTTTTCCCCTTTAGTCAGCATTAGGGTTTTAAACCCTAAACTGAACTTTTTCCCTTTAGTCAGCATTAGAGTTTTAAACCCTAAACTTGAACTCTTTTCCTTTAGTCAGCATTAGGGTTTTAAACCCTAAAATGAACTTTTTCCTTTAGTCAGCATTAGGGTTTTAAACCCTAAACTGAACTTTTTCCTTTAGTCAGCATTAAGGTTTTAAACCCTAAACTGAACTCTTTCCTTTAGTCAGCATTAGGGTTTTAAACCCTAAACTGAACTTTTTCCTTCAGTCAGCATTAGGGTTTTAAACCCTAAACTGAACTCTTTTCCTGTAGTCAGCATTAGGGTTTTAAACCCTAAACTGAACTTTTCCTTTAGTCAGCATTAGGGTTTTAAACCCTAAACTGAACTTTTCCTTTAGACAGCATTAGGGTTTTAAACCCTAAACTAAACTCTTTCCTTTAGTCAGCATTAGGGTTTTAAACCCTAAACTGAACTTTTTCCTTTAGTCAGCATTAGGGTTTTAAACCCTAAACTGAACTTTTTCCTTTAGTCAGCATTAGGGTTTTAAACCCTAAACTGAACTCTTTCCTTTAGTCAGCATTAGGGTTTTAAACCCTAAACTGAACTTTTCCTTTAGTCAGCATTAGGGTTTTAAACCCTAAACTGAACTTTTCCTTTAGTCAGCATTAGGGTTTTAAACCCTAAACTGAACTTTTTCCTTCAGTCAGCATTAGGGTTTTAAACCCTACACTGAACTCTTTTCCTGTAGTCAGCATTCGGGTTTTAAACCCTAAACTGAACTCTTTTCCTTTAGTCAGCATTAGGGTTTTAAACCCTAAACTGAACTTTTTTCCTTTAGTCAACATTAGGGTTTTAAACCCTAAACTGAACTTTTTCCTTTAGTCAGCATTAGGGTTTTAAACCCTAAACTGAACTCTTTCCTTTAGTCAGTATTAGGGTTTTAAACCCTAAACTGAACTTTTCCTTTTGTTAGCATTAGGTTAAACCCTAAACTGAACTTTTCCTTTAGACAGCATTAGGGTTTTAAACCCTAAGCTGAACTCTTTCCTTTAGTCAGCATTAGGGTTTTAAACCCTAAACTGAACTCTTTCCTTTAGTCAGTATTAGGGTTTTAAACCCTAAACTGAACTTTTCCTTTAGTCAACATTAGGTTAAACCCTAAACTGAACATTTCCTTTAGACAACATTAGGGTTTTAAACCCTAAACTGAACTTTTTCCTTTAGTCAGTATTAGGGTTTTAAACCCTAAATTGAACGTTTTCCTTCAGTCAGCATTAGGGTTTTAAACCCTAAACCGAACTCTTTTTCCTTTAGTCAGCATTAGGGTTTTAAACCCTAAACTGAACTCTTTTCCTTCAGTCAACATTAGGGTTTTAAACCCTAAACTGATCTCTTTTCCTTTAGTCAGCATTCGGGTTTTAAATCCTAAACTGAACTCTTTTCCTTTAGTCAGCATTCGGGTTTTAAACCCTAAACTGAACTCTTTTACTTTAGTCAGCATTAGGGTTTTAAACCCTAAACTGAACTTTTTTCCTTTAGTCAGCATTAGGGTTTTAAACCCTAAACTGAACTCTTTCCTTTAGTCAGCATTAGGGTTTTAAACCCTAAACTGAACTTTTCATTTAGTCAGCATTAGGGTTTTAAACCCTAAACTGAACTTTTCCTTTAGTAAGCATTAGGGTTTTAAACCTTAAACTGAACATTTCCTTTAGACAGCATTAGGGTTTTAAACCATAAACTGAACTCTTTCCTTTATTCAGCATTAGGGTTTTAAACCCTAAACTGAACTCTTTCCTTCAGTCAGCATTAGGGTTTTAAACCCTAAACCGAACTCTTTTTCCTTTAGTCAGCATTAGGGTTTTAAACCCTAAACTGAACTCTTTTCCTTCAGTCAGCATTAGGGTTTTAAACCCTAATCTGAACTTTTTTTTTCTTCCTTTAGTCAGCATTAGGTTTTTAAACCCTAAACTGAACTTTTTTCCCTTTAGTCAGCATTAGGGTTTTAAACCTTAAACTGAACTTTTTCCCCTTTAGTCAGCATTAGGGTTTTAAACCATAAACTGAACTCTTTCCTTTATTCAGCATTAGGGTTTTAAACCCTAAACTGAACTCTTTTCCTTCAGTCAGCATTAGGGTTTTAAACCCTAAACCGAACTCTTTTTCCTTTAGTCAGCATTAGGGTTTTAAACCCTAAACTGAACTCTTTCCTTTAGTCAGCATTAGGGTTTTAAACCCTAAACTGAACTCTTTCCTTTAGTCAGCATTAGGGTTTTAAACCCTAAACTGAACTTTTCCTTTAGTCAGCATTAGGGTTTTAAACCCTAAACTGAACTTTTTACTTCAGTCAGCATTAGGGTTTTAAACCCTAAACTGAACTCTTTCCCTTTAGTCAGCATTCAGATTTTAAACCCTAAACTGAACTTTTCCTTTAGTCAGCATTAGGGTTTTAAACCCTAAACTGAACTTTTTCCTTCAGTCAGCATTAGGGTTTTAAACCCTAAACTGAACTCTTTCCTTTAGTCAGCATTAGGGTTTTAAACCCTAAACTGAACTTTTCCTTTAGTCAGCATTAGGGTTTTAAACCCTAAACTGAACTTTTTCCTTCAGTCAGCATTAGGGTTTTAAACCCTAAACTGAACTATTTTCCTTTAGTCAGCATTCGGATTTTAAATCCTAAACTGAACTTTTTTCCTTTAGTCAGCATTCGGGTATTAAACCCTAAACTAAACTCTTTTCCTTTAGTCAGCATTAGGGTTTTAAATCCTAAACTGAACTTTTTTCCTTTAGTCAGCATTAGGGTTTTAAACCCTAAACTGAACTCTTTCCTTTACTCAGCATTAGGGTTTTAAACTCTAAACTGAACTTTTCCTTTAGTCAGCATTAGGGTTTTAAACCCTAAACTGAACTTTTTCCTTCAGTCAGCATTAGGGTTTTAAACCCTAAACTGAACTATTTCCTTCAGTCAGCATTAGGGTTTTAAACTCTAAACTGAACTTTTTCCTTCAGTCAGCATTAGGGTTTTAAACCCTAAACTGAACTCTTTCCTTCAGTCAGCATTTGGGTTTTAAACCCTAAACCGAACTCTTTTTCCTTTAGTTAGCATTAGGGTTTTAAACCCTAAACTGAATTCTTTTCCTTCAGTCAGCATTAGGGTTTTAAACCCTAAACTGAACTTTTTTTTTTCTTCCTTTAGTCAGCATTAGGGTTTTAAACCCTAAACTGAACTTTTTTCCCTTTAGTCAGCATTAGGGTTTTAAACCCTAAACTGAACTTTTTCCCTTTAGTCAGCATTAGGGTTTTAAACCCTAAACTGAACTTTTTCCCTTTAGTCAGCATTAGGGTTTTAAACCCTAAACTGAACTCTTTTCCTTTAGTCAGCATTAGGGTTTTAAACCCTAAACTGAACTTTTTCCTTTAGTCAGCATTAGGGTTTTAAACCCTAAACTGAACTTTTTCCTTTAGTCAGCATTAAGGTTTTAAACCCTAAACTGAACTCTTTCCTTTAGTCAGCATTAGGGTTTTAAACCCTAAACTGAACTTTTTCCTTCAGTCAGCATTAGGGTTTTAAACCCTAAACTGAACTCTTTTCCTGTAGTCAGCATTAGGGTTTTAAACCCTAAACTGAACTTTTCCTTTAGTCAGCATTAGGGTTTTAAACCCTAAACTGAACTTTTCCTTTAGACAGCATTAGGGTTTTAAACCCTAAACTAAACTCTTTCCTTTAGTCAGCATTAGGGTTTTAAACCCTAAACTGAACTTTTTCCTTTAGTCAGCATTAGGGTTTTAAACCCTAAACTGAACTTTTTCCTTTAGTCAGCATTAGGGTTTTAAACCCTAAACTGAACTCTTTCCTTTAGTCAGCATTAGGGTTTTAAACCCTAAACTGAACTCTTTCCTTTAGTCAGCATTAGGGTTTTAAACCCTAAACTGAACTTTTCCTTTAGTCAGCATTAGGGTTTTAAACCCTAAACTGAACTTTTTCCTTCAGTCAGCATTAGGGTTTTAAACCCTAAACTGAACTTTTCCTTTAGTCAGCATTAGGGTTTTAAACCCTAAACTGAACTTTTCCATTTAGTCAGCATTAGGGTTTTAAACCCTAAACTGAACTTTTCCTTTAGTCAGCATTAGGGTTTTAAACCCTAAACTGAACTTTTTCCTTCAGTCAGCATTAGGGTTTTAAACCCTAAACTGAACTCTTTCCTTTAGTCAGTATTAGGGTTTTAAACCCTAAACTGAACTTTTCCTTTTGTTAGCATTAGGTTAAACCCTAAACTGAACTTTTCCTTTAGACAGCATTAGGGTTTTAAACCCTAAGCTGAACTCTTTCCTTTAGTCAGCATTAGGGTTTTAAACCCTAAACTGAACTCTTTCCTTTAGTCAGTATTAGGGTTTTAAACCCTAAACTGAACTTTTCCTTTAGTCAACATTAGGTTAAACCCTAAACTGAACATTTCCTTTAGACAACATTAGGGTTTTATACCCTAAACTGAACTTTTTCCTTTAGTCAGTATTAGGGTTTTAAACCCTAAATTGAACGCTTTCCTTCAGTCAGCATTAGGGTTTTAAACCCTAAACCGAACTCTTTTTCCTTTAGTCAGCATTAGGGTTTTAAACCTAAACTGAACTCTTTTCCTTCAGTCAGCATTAGGGTTTTAAACCCTAAACTGATCTCTTTTCCTTTAGTCAGCATTCGGGTTTTAAATCCTAAACTGAACTCTTTTCCTTTAGTCAGCATTCGGGTTTTAAACCCTAAACTGAACTCTTTTCCTTTAGTCAGCATTAGGGTTTTAAACCCTAAACTGAACTTTTTTCCTTTAGTCAGCATTAGGGTTTTAAACCCTAAACTGAACTCTTTCCTTTAGTCAGCATTAGGGTTTTAAACCCTAAACTGAACTTTTCATTTAGTCAGCATTAGGGTTTTAAACCCTAAACTGAACTTTTCCTTTAGTAAGCATTAGGGTTTTAAACCTTAAACTGAACATTTCCTTTAGACAGCATTAGGGTTTTAAACCATAAACTGAACTCTTTCCTTTATTCAGCATTAGGGTTTTAAACCCTAAACTGAACTCTTTCCTTCAGTCAGCATTAGGGTTTTAAACCCTAAACCGAACTCTTTTTCCTTTAGTCAGCATTAGGGTTTTAAACCCTAAACTGAACTCTTTTCCTTCAGTCAGCATTAGGGTTTTAAACCCTAATCTGAACTTTTTTTTTCTTCCTTTAGTCAGCATTAGGGTTTTAAACCCTAAACTGAACTTTTTCCCTTTAGTCAGCATTAGGGTTTTAAACCCTAAACTGAACTTTTTCCCTTTAGTCAGCATTAGGGTTTTAAACCCTAAACTGAACTTTTTCCCTTTAGTCAGCATTAGGGTTTTAAACCCTAAACTGAACTCTTTTCCTTTAGTTAGCATTAGGGTTTTAAACCCTAAACTGAACTTTTCCTTTAGTCAGCATTAGGGTTTTAAACCCTAAACTGAACTCTTTCCTTTAGTCAGCATTAGGGTTTTAAACCCTAAACTGAACTCTTTCCTTTAGTCAGCATTAGGGTTTTAAACCCTAAACTGAACTTTTCCTTTAGTCAGCATTAGGGTTTTAAACCCTAAACTGAACTTTTTCCTTCAGTCAGCATTAGGGTTTTAAACCCTAAACTGAACTTTTCCTTTAGTCAGCATTAGGGTTTTAAACCCTAAACTGAACTTTTTCCTTTAGTCAGCATTAGGGTTTTAAACCCTAAACTGAACTCTTTCCTTTAGTCAGCATTAGGGTTTTAAACCCTAAACTGAACTTTTTCCTTTAGTCAGCATTAGGGTTTTAAACCCTAAACTGAACTCTTTCCTTTAGTCAGCATTAGGGTTTTAAACCCTAAACTGAACTTTTCCTTTAGTCAGCATTAGGGTTTTAAACCCTAAACTGAACTTTTCCTTTAGTCAGCATTAGGGTTTTAAACCCTAAACTGAACTCTTTCCTTTTGTCAGCATTAGGGTTTTAAACCCTAAACTGAACTCTTTCCTTCAGTCAGCATTAGGGTTTTAAATCCTAAACCGAACTCTTTTTCCTTGAGTCAGCATTAGGGTTTTAAACACTAAACTGAACTCTTTTCCTTCAGTCAGCATTAGGGTTTTAAACCCTAAACTAATCTCTTTTCCTTTAGTCAGCATTCGGGTTTTAAACCCTAAACTGAACTCTTTTCCTTTAGTCAGCATTAGGGTTTTAAACTCTTAACTGAACTCTTTTCCTTTAGTCAGCATTAGGGTTTTAAACCCTAAACTGAACTTATTCCTTTAGTCAGCATTAGGGTTTTAAACCGTAAACTGAACTCTTTCCTTTAGTCAGCATTAGGGTTTTAAACCCTAAACTGAACTTTTCCTTTAGTCAGCATTAGTGTTTTAAACCATAAACTGAACTTTTTTTTTCTTTCTTTAGTCATCATTAGGGTTTTAAACCCTAAACTGAACTTTTTCCCTTTAGTCAGCATTAGGGTTTTAAACCCTAAACTGAACTTTTTCCCTTTAGTCAGCATTAGGGTTTTAAACCCTAAACTGGACTCTTTCCTTTAATCAGCATTAGGGTTTTTAAACTCTAAACTGAACTTTTTCTTTAATCAGCATTAGGGTTTTAAACCCTAAACTGAACTTTTCCTTTAGTCAGCATTAGGGTTTTAAACCCTAAACTGAACTCTTTCCTTTAGTCAGCATTAGGGTTTTAAACCCTAAACTGAACTTTTCCTTCAGTTAGCATTAGGGTTTTAAACCCTAAACTGAACTTTTTCCTTCAGTCAGCATTAGGGTTTTAAACCCTAAACTGAACTCTTTTCCTTTAGTCAGCATTCGGGTTTTAAACCCTAAACTGAACTTTTTTCCTTTAGTCAGCATTAGGGTTTTAAACCCTAAACTGAACTTTTTCCTTTAGTCAGCATTAGGGTTTTAAACCCTAAACTGAACTCTTTTCCTTTAGTCAGCATTAGGGCTTTAAACCCTAAACTGAACTTTTTCCTTTAGTCAGCATTAGGGGTTTAAACCCTAAACTGAACTTTTTCCTTTAGTCAGCATTAGGGTTTTAAACCCTAAACTGAACTCTTTCCTTTAGTCAGCATTAGGGTTTTAAACCCTAAACTGAACTTTTCCTTTAGTCAGCATTAGGGTTTTAAACCCTAAACTGAACTTTTCCATTTAGTCAGCATTAGGGTTTTAAACCCTAAACTGAACTTTTCCTTTAGTCAGCATTAGGGTTTTAAACCCTAAACTGAACTTTTTCCTTCAGTCAGCATTAGGGTTTTAAACCCTAAACTGAACTTTTCCTTTAGTCAGCATTAGGGTTTTAAACCCTAAACTGAACTTTTCCATTTAGTCAGCATTAGGGTTTTAAACCCTAAACTGAACTTTTCCTTTAGTCAGCATTAGGGTTTTAAACCCTAAACTGAACTCTTTTCCTTTAGTCAGCATTTGGGTTTTAAACCCTAAATTGAACTTTTTCCTTTAGTTAGCATTAGGGTTTTAAACCCTAAACTGAACTCTTTCCTTTAGTCAGCATTAGGGTTTTAAACCATAAACCGAACTTTTCCTTTAGTCATCATTAGGGTTTTAAACCCTAAACTGAACTTTTCCTTTAGACAGCATTAGGGTTTTAAACCCTAAACTGAACTCTTTCCTTTAGTCAGCATTAGGGTTTTAAACCCTAAACTGAACTCTTTCCTTCAGTCAGCATTAGGGTTTTAAACCCTAAACCGAACTCTTTTTCCTTTAGTCAGCATTAGCGTTTTAAACTCTAAACTGAACTCTTTTCCTTCAATCAGCATTAGGGTTTTAAACCCTAAACTGATCTCTTTTCCTTTAGTCAGCATTCGGGTTTTAAACCCTAAACTGAACTCTTTTCCTTTAGTCAGCATTAGGGTTTTAAACCCTAAACTGAACTCTTTTCCTTTAGTCAACATTAGGGTTTTAAACCCTAAACTAAACTTTTTCCTTTAGTCAGCATTAGGGTTTTAAACCCTAAACTGAACTTTTTCCTTTAGTCAGCATTAGGGTTTTAAACCCTAAACTGAACTTTTTCCTTTAGTCAGCATTAGGGTTTTAAACCCTAAACTGAACTCTTTCCTTTAGTCAGCATTAGGGTTTTATACCCTAAACTGAACTTTTCCTTTAGTCAGCATTAGGGTTTTAAACCCTAAACTGAACTTTTCCTTTAGACAGCATTAGGGTTTTAAACCCTAAACCGAACTTTTCCTTTAGTCATCATTAGGGTTTTAAACCCTAAACTGAACTTTTCCTTTAGACAGCATTAGGGTTTTAAACCCTAAACTGAACTCTTTCCTTTAGTCAGCATTAGGGTTTTAAACCCTAAACTGAACTCTTTCCTTCAGTCAGCATTAGGGTTTTAAACCCTAAACCGAACTCTTTTTCCTTTAGTCAGCATTAGCGTTTTAAACTCTAAACTGAACTCTTTTCCTTCAATCAGCATTAGGGTTTTAAACCCTAAACTGATCTCTTTTCCTTTAGTCAGCATTCGGGTTTTAAACCCTAAACTGAACTCTTTTCCTTTAGTCAACAATAGGGTTTTAAACCCTAAACTGAACTCTTTTCCTTTAGTCAACATTAGGGTTTTAAACCCTAAACTAAACTTTTTCCTTTAGTCAGCATTAGGGTTTTAAACCCTAAACTGAACTTTTTCCTTTAGTCAGCATTAGGGTTTTAAACCCTAAACTGAACTCTTTCCTTTAGTCAGCATTAGGGTTTTATACCCTAAACTGAACTTTTCCTTTAGTCAGCATTAGGGTTTTAAACCCTAAACTGAACTTTTCCTTTAGACAGCATTAGGGTTTTAAACCCTAAACTGAACTTTTCCTTTAGTCAGCATTAGGGTTTTAAACCCTAAACTGAACTTTTCCTTTAGACAGCATTAAGGTTTTAAACCTTAAATTGAACTCTTTCCTTTAGTCAGCATTAGGGTTTTAAACCCTAAACTGAACTCTTTCCTTCAGTCAGCATTAGGGTTTTAAACCCTAAACCGAACTCTTTTTCCTTTAGTCAGCATTAGGGTTTTAAACCCTAAACTGAACTCTTTTCCTTCAGTCAGCATTAGGGTTTTAAACCCTAAACTGAACTTTTTTCCTTTAGTCAGCATTAGGGTTTTAAACCCTAAACTGAACTCTTTTCCTTTAGTCAGCATTAGGGTTTTAAACCCTAAACTGAACTTTTTTTCTTTCTTTAGTCAGCATTAGAGTTTTAAACCCTAAACTGAACTCTTTTCCTTTAGTCAGCATTAGGGTTTTAAACCCTAAACAGAACTTTTTCCTTTAGTCAGCATTAGGGTTTTAAACCCTAAACTGAACTCTTTCCTTTAGTCAGTATTAGGGTTTTAAACCCTAAACTGAACTTTTCCTTTTGTTAGCATTAGGTTAAACCCTAAACTGAACTTTTCCTTTAGACAGCATTAGGGTTTTAAACCCTAAGCTGAACTCTTTCCTTTAGTCAGCATTAGGGTTTTAAACCCTAAACTGAACTCTTTCCTTTAGTCAGTATTAGGGTTTTAAACCCTAAACTGAACTTTTCCTTTAGTCAACATTAGGTTAAACCCTAAACTGAACATTTCCTTTAGACAACATTAGGGTTTTAAACCCTAAACTGAACTTTTTCCTTTAGTCAGTATTAGGGTTTTAAACCCTAAACTGAACGTTTTCCTTCAGTCAGCATTAGGGTTTTAAACCCTAAACCGAACTCTTTTTCCTTTAGTCAGCATTAGGGTTTTAAACCCTAAACTGAACTCTTTTCCTTCAGTCAGTATTAGGGTTTTAAACCCTAAACTGATCTCTTTTCCTTTAGTCAGCATTCGGGTTTTAAATCCTAAACTGAACTCTTTTCCTTTAGTCAGCATTCGGGTTTTAAACCCTAAACTGAACTCTTTTCCTTTAGTCAGCATTAGGGTTTTAAACCCTAAACTGAACTTTTTTCCTTTAGTCAGCATTAGGGTTTTAAACCCTAAACTGAACTCTTTCCTTTAGTCAGCATTAGGGTTTTAAACCCTAAACTGAACTTTTCATTTAGTCAGCATTAGGGTTTTAAACCCTAAACTGAACTTTTCCTTTAGTAAGCATTAGGGTTTTAAACCTTAAACTGAACATTTCCTTTAGACAGCATTAGGGTTTTAAACCATAAACTGAACTCTTTCCTTTATTCAGCATTAGGGTTTTAAACCCTAAACTGAACTCTTTCCTTCAGTCAGCATTAGGGTTTTAAACCCTAAACCGAACTCTTTTTCCTTTAGTAAGCATTAGGGTTTTAAACCCTAAACTGAACTCTTTTCCTTCAGTCAGCATTAGGGTTTTAAACCCTAATCTGAACTTTTTTTTTCTTTTCAGTCAGCATTAGGTTTTTAAACCCTAAACTGAACTTTTTCCCTTTAGTCAGCATTAGGGTTTTAAACCTTAAACTGAACTTTTTCCCCTTTAGTCAGCATTAGGGTTTTAAACCATAAACTGAACTCTTTCCTTTATTCAGCATTAGGGTTTTAAACCCTAAACTGAACTCTTTTCCTTCAGTCAGCATTAGGGTTTTAAACCCTAAACCGAACACTTTTCCTTTAGTCAGCATTAGGGTTTTAAACCCTAAACTGAACTCTTTCCTTTAGTCAGCATTAGGGTTTTAAACCCTAAACTAAACTCTTTCCTTTAGTCAGCATTAGGGTTTTAAACCCTAAACTGAACTTTTCCTTTAGTCAGCATTAGGGTTTTAAACCCTAAACTGAACTTTTTACTTCAGTCAGCATTAGGGTTTTAAACCCTAAACTGAACTATTTTCCTTTAGTCAGCATTCGGATTTTAAACCCTAAACTGAACTTTTTTCCTTTAGTCAAAATTAGGGTTTTAAACCCTAAACTGAACTTTTTCCTTCAGTCAGCATTAGGGTTTTAAACCCTAAACTGAACTCTTTCCTTTAGTCAGCATTAGGGTTTTAAACCCTAAACTGAACTTTTCTTTTAGTCAGCATTAGGGTTTTAAACCCTAAACTGAACTTTTTCCTTCAGTCAGCATTAGGGTTTTAAACCCTAAACTGAACTATTTTCCTTTAGTCAGCATTCGGATTTTAAATCCTAAACTGAACACTTTTCCTTTAGTCAGCATTCGGGTATTAAACCCTAAACTGAACTCTTTTCCTTTAGTCAGCATTAGGGTTTTAAACCCTAAACTGAACTTTTTCCTTTAGTCAGCATTAGGGTTTTAAACCCTAAACTGAACTCTTTCCTTTACTCAGCATTAGGGTTTTAAACTCTAAACTGAACTTTTCCTTTAGTCAGCATTAGGGTTTTAAACCCTAAACTGAACTTTTTCCTTCAGTCAGCATTAGGGTTTTAAACCCTAAACTGAACTATTTCCTTCAGTCAGCATTAGGGTTTTAAACTCTAAACTGAACTTTTTCCTTCAGTCAGCATTAGGGTTTTAAACCCTAAACTGAACTCTTTCCTTCAGTCAGCATTAGGGTTTTAAACCCTAAACCGAACTCTTTTTCCTTTAGTTAGCATTAGGGTTTTAAACCCTAAACTGAACTTTTTCCCTTTAGTCAGCATTAGGGTTTTAAACCCTAAACTGAACTTTTTTCTTCCTTTAGTCAGCATTACGGTTTTAAACCCTAAACTGAACTTTTTTCCCTTTAGTCAGCATTAGGGTTTTAAACCCTAAACTGAACTTTTTCCCTTTAGTCAGCATTAGGGTTTTAAACCCTAAACTGAACTCTTTTCCTTTAGTCAGCATTAGGGTTTTAAACCCTAAACTGAACTTTTTCCTTTAGTCAGCATTAGGGTTTTAAACCCTAAACTGAACTTTTTCCTTTAGTCAGCATTAAGGTTTTAAACCCTAAACTGAACTCTTTCCTTTAGTCAGCATTAGGGTTTTAAACCCTAAACTGAACTTTTTCCTTCAGTCAGCATTAGGGTTTTAAACCCTAAACTGAACTCTTTTCCTGTAGTCAGCATTAGGGTTTTAAACCCTAAACTGAACTTTTCCTTTAGTCAGCATTAGGGTTTTAAACCCTAAACTGAACTTTTCCTTTAGACAGCATTAGGGTTTTAAACCCTAAACTAAACTCTTTCCTTTAGTCAGCATTAGGGTTTTAAACCCTAAACTGAACTCTTTCCTTTAGTCAGCATTAGGGTTTTAAACCCTAAACTGAACTTTTTCCTTCAGTCAGCATTAGGGTTTTAAACCCTAAACTGAACTCTTTTCCTGTAGTCAGCATTAGGGTTTTAAACCCTAAACTGAACTTTTCCTTTAGTCAGCATTAGGGTTTTAAACCCTAAACTGAACTTTTCCTTTAGACAGCATTAGGGTTTTAAACCCTAAACTAAACTCTTTCCTTTAGTCAGCATTAGGGTTTTAAACCCTAAACTGAACTCTTTCCTTTAGTCAGCATTAGGGTTTTAAACCCTAAACTGAACTTTTTCCTTTAGTCAGCATTAGGGTTTTAAACCCTAAACTGAACTCTTTCCTTTAGTCAGCATTAGGGTTTTAAACCCTAAACTGAACTCTTTCCTTTAGTCAGCATTAGGGTTTTAAACCCTAAACTAAACTTTTCCTTTAGTCAGCATTAGGGTTTTAAACCCTAAACTGAACTTTTTCCTTCAGTCAGCATTAGGGTTTTAAACCCTACACTGAACTCTTTTCCTGTAGTCAGCATTCGGGTTTTAAACCCTAAACTGAACTCTTTTCCTTTAGTCAGCATTAGGGTTTTAAACCCTAAACTGAACTTTTTTCCTTTAGTCAACATTAGGGTTTTAAACCCTAAACTGAACTTTTTCCTTTAGTCAGCATTAGGGTTTTAAACCCTAAACTGAACTCTTTCTTTTAGTCAGTATTAGGGTTTTAAACCCTAAACTGAACTTTTCCTTTTGTTAGCATTAGGTTAAACCCTAAACTGAACTTTTCCTTTAGACAGCATTAGGGTTTTAAACCCTAAGCTGAACTCTTTCCTTTAGTCAGCATTAGGGTTTTAAACCCTAAACTGAACTCTTTCCTTTAGTCAGTATTAGGGTTTTAAACCCTAAACTGAACTTTTCCTTTAGTCAACATTAGGTTAAACCCTAAACTGAACATTTCCTTTAGACAACATTAGGGTTTTATACCCTAAACTGAACTTTTTCCTTTAGTCAGTATTAGGGTTTTAAACCCTAAATTGAACGCTTTCCTTCAGTCAGCATTAGGGTTTTAAACCCTAAACCGAACTCTTTTTCCTTTAGTCAGCATTAGGGTTTTAAACCCTAAACTGAACTCTTTTCCTTCAGTCAGCATTAGTGTTTTAAACCCTAAACTGATCTCTTTTCCTTTAGTCAGCATTCGGGTTTTAAATCCTAAACTGAACTCTTTTCCTTTAGTCAGCATTCGGGTTTTAAACCCTAAACTGAACTCTTTTCCTTTAGTCAGCATTAGGGTTTTAAACCCTAAACTGAACTTTTTCCTTTAGTCAGCATTAGGGTTTTAAACCCTAAACTGAACTCTTTCCTTTAGTCAGCATTAGGGTTTTAAACCCTAAACTGAACTTTTCCTTTAGTCAGCATTAGGGTTTTAAACCCTAAACTGAACTTTTCCATTTAGTCAGCATTAGGGTTTTAAACCCTAAACTGAACTTTTCCTTTAGTCAGCATTAGGGTTTTAAACCCTAAACTGAACTTTTTCCTTCAGTCAGCATTAGGGTTTTAAACCCTAAACTGAACTTTTCCTTTAGTCAGCATTAGGGTTTTAAACCCTAAACTGAACTTTTCCATTTAGTCAGCATTAGGGTTTTAAACCCTAAACTGAACTCTTTCCTTTAGTCAGCATTAGGGTTTTAAACCCTAATCTGAACTTTTTTTTTCCTTTAGTCAGCATTAGGGTTTTAAACCCTAAACTGAACTTTTTCCCTTTAGTCAGCATTAGGGTTTTAAACCCTAAACTGAACTTTTTCCCTTTAGTCAGCATTAGGGTTTTAAACCCTAAACTGAACTTTTTCCCTTTAGTCAGCATTAGGGTTTTAAACCCTAAACTGAACTCTTTTCCTTTAGTTAGCATTAGGGTTTTAAACCCTAAACTGAACTTTTCCTTTAGTCAGCATTAGGGTTTTAAACCCTAAACTGAACTCTTTCCTTTAGTCAGCATTAGGGTTTTAAACCCTAAACTGAACTCTTTCCTTTAGTCAGCATTAGGGTTTTAAACCCTAAACTGAACTTTTTCCTTTAGTCAGCATTAGGGTTTTAAACCCTAAACTGAACTTTTTCCTTCAGTCAGCATTAGGGTTTTAAACCCTAAACTGAACTATTTTCCTTTAGTCAGCATTCGGATTTTAAACCCTAAACTGAACTTTTTTCCTTTAGTCAGCATTAGGGTTTTAAACCCTAAACTGAACTCTTTCCTTTAGTCAGCATTAGGGTTTTAAACCCTAAACTGAACTTTTTCCTTTAGTCAGCATTAGGGTTTTAAACCCTAAACTGAACTCTTTCCTTTAGTCAGCATTAGGGTTTTAAACCCTAAACTGAACTTTTCCTTTAGTCAGCATTAGGGTTTTAAACCCTAAACTGAACTTTTCCTTTAGTCAGCATTAGGGTTTTAAACCCTAAACTGAACTCTTTCCTTTTGTCAGCATTAGGGTTTTAAACCCTAAACTGAACTCTTTCCTTCAGTCAGCATTAGGGTTTTAAATCCTAAACCGAACTCTTTTTCCTTGAGTCAGCATTAGGGTTTTAAACCCTAAACTGAACTCTTTTCCTTCAGTCAGCATTAGGGTTTTAAACCCTAAACTGAATCTCTTTTCCTTTAGTCAGCATTCAGGTTTTAAACCCTAAACTGAACTCTTTTCCTTTAGTCAGCATTAGGGTTTTAAACTCTTAACTGAACTCTTTTCCTTTAGTCAGCATTAGGGTTTTAAACCCTAAACTGAACTTTTTCCTTTAGTCAGCATTAGGGTTTTAAACCGTAAACTGAACTCTTTTCCTTTAGTCAGCATTAGGGTTTTAAACCCTAAACTAAACTTTTCCTTTAGTCAGCATTAGGGTTTTAAACCATAAACTGAACTTTTTTTTTCTTTCTTTAGTCATTATTAGGGTTTTAAACCCTAAACTGAACTTTTTTCCCTTTAGTCAGCATTAGGGTTTTAAACCCTAAACTGAACTTTTTCCCTTTAGTCAGCATTAGGGTTTTAAACCCTAAACTGGACTTTTTCCTTTAATCAGCATTAGGGTTTTTAAACCCTAAACTGAACTTTTTCTTTAATCAGCATTAGGGTTTTAAACCCTAAACTGAACTTTTCCTTTAGTCAGCATTAGGGTTTTAAACCCTAAACTGAACTCTTTCCTTTAGTCAGCATTAGGGTTTTAAACCCTAAACTGAACTTTTCCTTTAGTTAGCATTAGGGTTTTAAACCCTAAACTGAACTTTTTCCTTCAGTCAGCATTAGGGTTTTAAACCCTAAACTGAACTCTTTTCCTTTAGTCAGCATTCGGGTTTTAAACCCTAAACTGAACTTTTTTCCTTTAGTCAGCATTAGGGTTTTAAACCCTAAACTGAACTTTTTTCCTTTAGTCAGCATTAGGGTTTTAAACCCTAAACTGAACTCTTTTCCTTTAGTCAGCATTAGGGCTTTAAACCCTAAACTGAACTTTTTCCTTTAGTCAGCATTAGGGTTTTAAACCCTAAACTGAACTTTTTCCTTTAGTCAGCATTAGGGTTTTAAACCCTAAACTGAACTCTTTCCTTTAGTCAGCATTAGGGTTTTAAACCCTAAACTGAACTTTTCCTTTAGTCAGCATTAGGGTTTTAAACCCTAAACTGAACTTTTCCATTTAGTCAGCATTAGGGTTTTAAACCCTAAACTGAACTCTTTCCTTTAGTTAGCATTAGGATTTTAAACCCTAAACTGAACTCTTTCCTTTAGTCAGCATTAGGGTTTTAAACCCTAAACTGAACTTTTCCTTTAGTCAGCATTAGGGTTTTAAACCCTAAACTGAACTTTTTCCTTCAGTCAGCATTAGGGTTTTAAACCCTAAACTGAACTCTTTTCCTTTAGTCAGCATTCGGGTTTTAAACCCTAAACTGAACTCTTTTCCTTTAGTCAGCATTAGGGTTTTAAACCCTAAACTGAACTCTTTTCCTTTAGTCAGCATTAGGGTTTTAAACCCTAAACTGAACTTTTTCCTTTAGTCAGTATTAGGGTTTTAAACCCTAAACTGAACGTTTTCCTTCAGTCAGCATTAGGGTTTTAAACCCTAAACCGAACTCTTTTTCCTTTAGTCAGCATTAGGGTTTTAAACCCTAAACTGAACTCTTTTCCTTCAGTCAGCATTAGGGTTTTAAACCCTAAACTGATCTCTTTTCCTTTAGTCAGCATTCGGGTTTTAAATCCTAAACTGAACTCTTTTCCTTTAGTCAGCATTCGGGTTTTAAACCCTAAACTGAACTCTTTTCCTTTAGTCAGCATTAGGGTTTTAAACCCTAAACTGAACTTTTTCCTTTAGTCAGCATTAGGGTTTTAAACCCTAAACTGAACTCTTTCCTTTAGTCAGCATTAGGGTTTTAAACCCTAAACTGAACTTTTCATTTAGTCAGCATTAGGGTTTTAAACCCTAAACTGAACTTTTCCTTTAGTAAGCATTAGGGTTTTAAACCTTAAACTGAACATTTCCTTTAGACAGCATTAGGGTTTTAAACCATAAACTGAACTCTTTCCTTTATTCAGCATTAGGGTTTTAAACCCTAAACTGAACTCTTTCCTTCAGTCAGCATTAGGGTTTTAAACCCTAAACCGAACTCTTTTTCCTTTAGTAAGCATTAGGGTTTTAAACCCTAAACTGAACTCTTTTCCTTCAGTCAGCATTAGGGTTTTAAACCCTAATCTGAACTTTTTTTTTTCTTCCTTTAGTCAGCATTAGGTTTTTAAACCCTAAACTGAACTTTTTTCCCTTTAGTCAGCATTAGGGTTTTAAACCTTAAATTGAACTTTTTCCCCTTTAGTCAGCATTAGGGTTTTAAACCATAAACTGAACTCTTTCCTTTATTCAGCATTAGGGTTTTAAACCCTAAACTGAACTCTTTTCCTTCAGTCAGCATTAGGGTTTTAAACCCTAAACCGAACTCTTTTTCCTTTAGTCAGCATTAGGGTTTTAAACCCTAAACTGAACTCTTTCCTTTAGTCAGCATTAGGGTTTTAAACCCTAAACTAAACTCTTTCCTTTAGTCAGCATTAGGGTTTTAAACCCTAAACTGAACTTTTCCTTTAGTCAGCATTAGGGTTTTAAACCCTAAACTGAACTTTTTACTTCAGTCAGCATTAGGGTTTTAAACCCTAAACTGAACTATTTTCCTTTAGTCAGCATTCGGATTTTAAACCCTAAACTGAACTTTTTTCCTTTAGTCAAAATTAGGGTTTTAAACCCTAAACTGAACTTTTTCCTTCAGTCAGCATTAGGGTTTTAAACCCTAAACTGAACTCTTTCCTTTAGTCAGCATTAGGGTTTTAAACCCTAAACTGAACTTTTCTTTTAGTCAGCATTAGGGTTTTAAACCCTAAACTGAACTTTTTCCTTCAGTCAGCATTAGGGTTTTAAACCCTAAACTGAACTATTTTCCTTTAGTCAGCATTCGGATTTTAAATCCTAAACTGAACACTTTTCCTTTAGTCAGCATTCGGGTATTAAACCCTAAACTGAACTCTTTTCCTTTAGTCAGCATTAGGGTTTTAAACCCTAAACTGAACTTTTTTCCTTTAGTCAGCATTAGGGTTTTAAACCCTAAACTGAACTCTTTCCTTTACTCAGCATTAGGGTTTTAAACTCTAAACTGAACTTTTCCTTTAGTCAGCATTAGGGTTTTAAACCCTAAACTGAACTTTTTCCTTCAGTCAGCATTAGGGTTTTAAACCCTAAACTGAACTATTTCCTTCAGTCAGCATTAGGGTTTTAAACTCTAAACTGAACTTTTTCCTTCAGTCAGCATTAGGGTTTTAAACCCTAAACTGAACTCTTTCCTTCAGTCAGCATTAGGGTTTTAAACCCTAAACCGAACTCTTTTTCCTTTAGTTAGCATTAGGGTTTTAAACCCTAAACTGAATTCTTTTCCTTCAGTCAGCATTAGGGTTTTAAACCCTAAACTGAACTTTTTTTTTTCTTCCTTTAGTCAGCATTAGGGTTTTAAACCCTAAACTGAACTTTTTCCCTTTAGTCAGCATTAGGGTTTTAAACCCTAAACTGAACTTTTTCCCTTTAGTCAGCATTAGGGTTTTAAACCCTAAACTGAACTCTTTTCCTTTAGTCAGCATTAGGGTTTTAAACCCTAAACTGAACTTTTTCCTTTAGTCAGCATTAGGGTTTTAAACCCTAAACTGAACTTTTTCCTTTAGTCAGCATTAAGGTTTTAAACCCTAAACTGAACTCTTTCCTTTAGTCAGCATTAGGGTTTTAAACCCTAAACTGAACTTTTTCCTTCAGTCAGCATTAGGGTTTTAAACCCTAAACTGAACTCTTTTCCTGTAGTCAGCATTAGGGTTTTAAACCCTAAACTGAACTTTTCCTTTAGTCAGCATTAGGGTTTTAAACCCTAAACTGAACTTTTCCTTTAGACAGCATTAGGGTTTTAAACCCTAAACTAAACTCTTTCCTTTAGTCAGCATTAGGGTTTTAAACCCTAAACTGAACTCTTTCCTTTAGTCAGCATTAGGGTTTTAAACCCTAAACTGAACTTTTTCCTTCAGTCAGCATTAGGGTTTTAAACCCTAAACTGAACTCTTTTCCTTGTAGTCAGCATTAGGGTTTTAAACCCTAAACTGAACTTTTCCTTTAGTCAGCATTAGGGTTTTAAACCCTAAACTGAACTTTTCCTTTAGACAGCATTAGGGTTTTAAACCCTAAACTAAACTCTTTCCTTTAGTCAGCATTAGGGTTTTAAACCCTAAACTGAACTCTTTCCTTTAGTCAGCATTAGGGTTTTAAACCCTAAACTGAACTTTTTCCTTTAGTCAGCATTAGGGTTTTAAACCCTAAACTGAACTCTTTCCTTTAGTCAGCATTAGGGTTTTAAACCCTAAACTGAACTCTTTCCTTTAGTCAGCATTAGGGTTTTAAACCCTAAACTAAACTTTTCCTTTAGTCAGCATTAGGGTTTTAAACCCTAAACTGAACTTTTTCCTTCAGTCAGCATTAGGGTTTTAAACCCTACACTGAACTCTTTTCCTGTAGTCAGCATTCGGGTTTTAAACCCTAAACTGAACTCTTTTCCTTTAGTCAGCATTAGGGTTTTAAACCCTAAACTGAACTTTTTTCCTTTAGTCAACATTAGGGTTTTAAACCCTAAACTGAACTTTTTCCTTTAGTCAGCATTAGGGTTTTAAACCCTAAACTGAACTCTTTCCTTTAGTCAGTATTAGGGTTTTAAACCCTAAACTGAACTTTTCCTTTTGTTAGCATTAGGTTAAACCCTAAACTGAACTTTTCCTTTAGACAGCATTAGGGTTTTAAACCCTAAGCTGAACTCTTTCCTTTAGTCAGCATTAGGGTTTTAAACCCTAAACTGAACTCTTTCCTTTAGTCAGTATTAGGGTTTTAAACCCTAAACTGAACTTTTCCTTTAGTCAACATTAGGTTAAACCCTAAACTGAACATTTCCTTTAGACAACATTAGGGTTTTATACCCTAAACTGAACTTTTTCCTTTAGTCAGTATTAGGGTTTTAAACCCTAAATTGAACGCTTTCCTTCAGTCAGCATTAGGGTTTTAAACCCTAAACCGAACTCTTTTTCCTTTAGTCAGCATTAGGGTTTTAAACCCTAAACTGAACTCTTTTCCTTCAGTCAGCATTAGTGTTTTAAACCCTAAACTGATCTCTTTTCCTTTAGTCAGCATTCGGGTTTTAAATCCTAAACTGAACTCTTTTCCTTTAGTCAGCATTCGGGTTTTAAACCCTAAACTGAACTCTTTTCCTTTAGTCAGCATTAGGGTTTTAAACCCTAAACTGAACTTTTTCCTTTAGTCAGCATTAGGGTTTTAAACCCTAAACTGAACTCTTTCCTTTAGTCAGCATTAGGGTTTTAAACCCTAAACTGAACTTTTCCATTTAGTCAGCATTAGGATTTTAAACCCTAAACTGAACTTTTCCTTTAGTCAGCATTAGGGTTTTAAACCCTAAACTGAACTTTTCCTTTAGTCAGCATTAGGGTTTTAAACCCTAAACTGAACTCTTTCCTTTATTCAGCATTAGGGTTTTAAACCCTAAACTGAACTCTTTCCTTCAGTCAGCATTAGGGTTTTAAACCCTAAACCGAACTCTTTTTCCTTTAGTCAGCATTAGGGTTTTAAACCCTAAACTGAACTCTTTTCCTTCAGTCAGCATTAGGGTTTTAAACCCTAATCTGAACTTTTTTTTTCCTTTAGTCAGCATTAGGTTTTTAAACCCTAAACTGAACTTTTTCCCTTTAGTCAGCATTAGGGTTTTAAACCCTAAACTGAACTTTTTCCCCTTTAGTCAGCATTAGGGTTTTAAACCCTAAACTGAACTTTTTCCCTTTAGTCAGCATTAGGGTTTTAAACCCTAAACTGAACTCTTTCCTTTAGTCAGCATTAGGGTTTTAAACCCTAAACTGAACTTTTTCCATTTAGTCAGCATTAGGGTTTTAAACCCTAAACTGAACTCTTTCCTTTAGTCAGCATTAGGGTTTTAAACCCTAAACTGAACTCTTTCCTTTAGTCAGCATTAGGGTTTTAAACCCTAAACTGAACTTTTTCCTTTAGTCAGCATTAGGGTTTTAAACCCTAAACTGAACTTTTTCCTTCAGTCAGCATTAGGGTTTTAAACCCTAAACTGAACTATTTTCCTTTAGTCAGCATTCGGATTTTAAACCCTAAACTGAACTTTTTTCCTTTAGTCAGCATTAGGGTTTTAAACCCTAAACTGAACTCTTTCCTTTAGTCAGCATTAGGGTTTTAAACCCTAAACTGAACTTTTTCCTTTAGTCAGCATTAGGGTTTTAAACCCTAAACTGAACTCTTTCCTTTAGTCAGCATTAGGGTTTTAAACCCTAAACTGAACTTTTCCTTTAGTCAGCATTAGGGTTTTAAACCCTAAACTGAACTTTTCCATTTAGTCAGCATTAGGGTTTTAAACCCTAAACTGAACTTTTCCTTTAGTCAGCATTAGGGTTTTAAACCCTAAACTGAACTTTTTCCTTCAGTCAGCATTAGGGTTTTAAACCCTAAACTGAACTTTTCCTTTAGTCAGCATTAGGGTTTTAAACCCTAAACTGAACTTTTCCATTTAGTCAGCATTAGGGTTTTAAACCCTAAACTGAACTCTTTCCTTTAGTCAGCATTAGGGTTTTAAACCCTAAACTGAACTCTTTTCCTTTAGTCAGCATTAGGGTTTTAAACCCTAAACTGAACTCTTTTCCTTTAGTCAGCATTAGGGTTTTAAACCCTAAACTGAACTTTTTCCTTTAGTCAGCATTAGGGTTTTAAACCCTAAACTGAACTCTTTCCTTTAGTCAGCATTAGGGTTTTAAACCCTAAACTAAACTTTTCCTTTAGTCAGCATTAGGGTTTTAAACCCTAAACTGAACTTTTCCATTTAGTTCTTCAATATTAGGGTTTTAAACCCTAAACTGAACTTTTTCCCTTTAGTCAGCATTAGGGTTTTAAACCCTAAACTGAACTTTTTCCCTTTAGTCAGCATTAGGGTTTTAAACCCTAAACTGAACTCTTTCCTTTAGTCAGCATTAGGGTTTTAAACCCTAAACTGAACTTTTTCCTTTAATCAGCATTAGGGTTTTAAACCCTAAACTGAACTTTTCCTTTAGTCAGCATTAGGGTTTTAAACCCTAAACTGAACTCTTTCCTTTAGTCAGCATTAGGGTTTTAAACCCTAAACTGAACTTTTCCTTTAGTTAGCATTAGGGTTTTAAACCCTAAACTGAACTTTTTCCTTCAGTCAGCATTAGGGTTTTAAACCCTAAACTGAACTCTTTTCCTTTAGTCAGCATTCGGGTTTTAAACCCTAAACTGAACTTTTTTCCTTTAGTCAGCATTAGGGTTTTAAACCCTAAACTGAACTTTTTCCTTTAGTCAGCATTAGGGTTTTAAACCCTAAACTGAACTCTTTTCCTTTAGTCAGCATTAGGGTTTTAAACCCTAAACTGAACTTTTTCCTTTAGTCAGCATTAGGGTTTTAAACCCTAAACTGAACTTTTTCCTTTAGTCAGCATTAGGGTTTTAAACCCTAAACTGAACTCTTTCCTTTAGTCAGCATTAGGGTTTTAAACCCTAAACTGAACTTTTCCTTTAGTCAGCATTAGGGTTTTAAACCCTAAACTGAACTTTTCCATTTAGTCAGCATTAGGGTTTTAAACCCTAAACTGAACTTTTCCTTTAGTCAGCATTAGGGTTTTAAACCCTAAACTGAACTTTTTCCTTCAGTCAGCATTAGGGTTTTAAACCCTAAACTGAACTTTTCCTTTAGTCAGCATTAGGGTTTTAAACCCTAAACTGAACTTTTCCATTTAGTCAGCATTAGGGTTTTAAACCCTAAACTGAACTTTTCCTTTAGTCAGCATTAGGGTTTTAAACCCTAAACTGAACTTTTTCCTTCAGTCAGCATTAGGGTTTTAAACCCTAAACTGAACTTTTCCTTTAGTCAGCATTAGGGTTTTAAACCCTAAACTGAACTTTTCCATTTAGTCAGCATTAGGGTTTTAAACCCTAAACTGAACTTTTCCTTTAGTCAGCATTAGGGTTTTAAACCCTAAACTGAACTTTTCCTTTAGTCATCATTAGGGTTTTAAACCCTAAACTGAACTTTTCCTTTAGACAGCATTAGGGTTTTAAACCCTAAACTGAACTCTTTCCTTTAGTCAGCATTAGGGTTTTAAACCCTAAACTGAACTCTTTCCTTCAGTCAACATTAGGGTTTTAAACCCTAAACTGAACTCTTTTCCTTCAGTCAGCATTAGGGTTTTAAACCCTAAACTGAACTTTTTCCTTCAGTCAGCATTAGGGTTTTAAACCCTAAACTGAACTCTTTTCCTTTAGTCAGCATTCGGGTTTTAAACCCTAAACTGAACTCTTTTCCTTTAGTCAGCATTAGGGTTTTAAACCCTAAACTGAACTCTTTTCCTTTAGTCAACATTAGGGTTTTAAACCCTAAACTAAACTTTTTCCTTTAGTCAGCATTAGGGTTTTAAACCCTAAACTGAACTTTTTCCTTTAGTCAGCATTAGGGTTTTAAACCCTAAACTGAACTTTTTCCTTTAGTCAGCATTAGGGTTTTAAACCCTAAACTGAACTCTTTCCTTTAGTCAGCATTAGGGTTTTAAACCCTAAACTGAACTTTTCCTTTAGTCAGCATTAGGGTTTTAAACCCTAAACTGAACTTTTCCTTTAGTCAGCATTAGGGTTTTAAACCCTAAACTGAACTTTTCCATTTAGTCAGCATTAGGGTTTTAAACCCTAAACTGAACTTTTCCTTTAGTCAGCATTAGGGTTTTAAACCCTAAACTGAACTCTTTCCTTTAGTCAGCATTAGGGTTTTAAACCCTAAACTGAACTCTTTCCTTCAGTCAGCATTAGGGTTTTAAACCCTAAACCGAACTCTTTTTCCTTTAGTCAGCATTAGCGTTTTAAACTCTAAACTGAACTCTTTTCCTTCAATCAGCATTAGGGTTTTAAACCCTAAACTGATCTCTTTTCCTTTAGTCAGCATTCGGGTTTTAAACCCTAAACTGAACTCTTTTCCTTTAGTCAGCAATAGGGTTTTAAACCCTAAACTGAACTCTTTTCCTTTAGTCAACATTAGGGTTTTAAACCCTAAACTGAACTTTTTCCTTTAGTCAGCATTAGGGTTTTAAACCCTAAACTGAACTTTTTCCTTTAGTCAGCATTAGGGTTTTAAACCCTAAACTGAACTCTTTCCTTTAGTCAGCATTAGGGTTTTAAACCCTAAACTGAACTTTTCCTTTAGTCAGCATTAGGGTTTTAAACCCTAAACTGAACTTTTCCTTTAGTCAGCATTAGGGTTTTAAACCCTAAACTGAACTTTTTCCTTTAGTCAGCATTAGGGTTTTAAACCCTAAACTGAACTTTTCCTTTAGTCAGCATTAGGGTTTTAAACCCTAAACTGAACTCTTTCCTTTAGTCAGCATTAGGGTTTTAAACCCTAAACTGAACTCTTTCCTTCAGTCAGCATTAGGGTTTTAAACCCTAAACCGAACTCTTTTTCCTTTAGTCAGCATTAGGGTTTTAAACCCTAAACTGAACTCTTTTCCTTCAGTCAGCATTAGGGTTTTAAACCCTAAACTGAACTTTTTTCCTTTAGTCAGCATTAGGGTTTTAAACCCTAAACTGAACTCTTTTCCTTCAGTCAGCATTAGGGTTTTAAACCCTAAACTGAACTTTTTTCCCTTTAGTCAGCATTAGGGTTTTAAACCCTAAACTGAACTCTTTTCCTTTAGTCAGCATTAGGGTTTTAAACCCTAAACTGAACTTTTTCCTTTAGTCAGCATTAGGGTTTTAAACCCTAAACTGAACTCTTTTCCTTTAGTCAGCATTAGGGTTTTAAACCCTAAACTGAACTTTTCCTCTTTAGTCAGCATTAGGGTTTTAAACCCTAAACTGAACTTTTTCCTTTAGTCAGCATTAGGGTTTTAAACCCTAAACTGAACTTTTTCCTTTAGTCAGCATTAGGGTTTTAAACCCTAAACTGAACTCTTTCCTTTAGTCAGTATTAGGGTTTTAAACCCTAAACTGAACTTTTTCCTTTAGTCAGCATTAGGGTTTTAAACCCTAAACTGAACATTTCCTTTAGACAACATTAGGGTTTTAAACCCTAAACTGAACTTTTTCCTTTAGTCAGTATTAGGGTTTTAAACCCTAAACTGAACGTTTTCCTTCAGTCAGCATTAGGGTTTTAAACCCTAAACCGAACTCTTTTTCCTTTAGTCAGCATTAGGGTTTTAAACCCTAAACTGAACTCTTTTCCTTCAGTCAGTATTAGGGTTTTAAACCCTAAACTGAACTCTTTTCCTTTAGTCAGCATTAGGGTTTTAAACCCTAAACTGAACTCTTTTCCTTTAGTCAGCATTCGGGTTTTAAACCCTAAACTGAACTCTTTTCCTTTAGTCAGCATTAGGGTTTTAAACCCTAAACTGAACTTTTTTCCTTTAGTCAGCATTAGGGTTTTAAACCCTAAACTGAACTCTTTCCTTTAGTCAGCATTAGGGTTTTAAACCCTAAACTGAACTTTTCATTTAGTCAGCATTAGGGTTTTAAACCCTAAACTGAACTCTTTCCTTTAGTCAGCATTAGGGTTTTAAACCCTAAACTGAACTTTTCCTTTAGTCAGCATTAGGGTTTTAAACCCTAAACTGAACTCTTTCCTTTATTCAGCATTAGGGTTTTAAACCCTAAACTGAACTTTTTCCTTCAGTCAGCATTAGGGTTTTAAACCCTAAACCGAACTCTTTTTCCTTTAGTCAGCATTAGGGTTTTAAACCCTAAACTGAACTCTTTTCCTTCAGTCAGCATTAGGGTTTTAAACCCTAATCTGAACTTTTTTTTTCCTTTAGTCAGCATTAGGGTTTTAAACCCTAAACTGAACTTTTTTCCTTTAGTCAGCATTAGGGTTTTAAACCCTAAATTGAACTTTTTCCCTTTAGTCAGCATTAGGGTTTTAAACCATAAACTGAACTCTTTCCTTTAGTCAGCATTAGGGTTTTAAACCCTAAACTGAACTCTTTTCCTTCAGTCAGCATTAGGGTTTTAAACCCTAAACTGAACTCTTTTTCCTTTAGTCAGCATTAGGGTTTTAAACTCTAAACTGAACTCTTTCCTTTAGTCAGCATTAGGGTTTTAAACCCTAAACTAAACTCTTTCCTTTAGTCAGCATTAGGGTTTTAAACCCTAAACTGAACTTTTCCTTTAGTCAGCATTAGGGTTTTAAACCCTAAACTGAACTTTTTCCTTCAGTCAGCATTAGGGTTTTAAACCCTAAACTGAACTTTTCCTTTAGTCAGCATTAGGGTTTTAAACCCTAAACTGAACTTTTCCTTTAGTCAGCATTAGGGTTTTAAACCCTAAACTGAACTTTTTCCTTCAGTCAGCATTAGGGTTTTAAACCCTAAACTGAACTCTTTCCTTTAGTCAGCATTAGGGTTTTAAACCCTAAACTGAACTTTTCCTTTAGTCAGCATTAGGGTTTTAAACCCTAAACTGAACTTTTTCCTTCAGTCAGCATTAGGGTTTTAAACCCTAAACTGAACTTTTCCTTTAGTCAGCATTAGGGTTTTAAACCCTAAACTGAACTTTTCCATTTAGTCAGCATTAGGGTATTAAACCCTAAACTGAACTCTTTTCCTTTAGTCAGCATTAGGGTTTTAAACCCTAAACTGAACTTTTTCCTTTAGTCAGCATTAGGGTTTTAAACCCTAAACTGAACTCTTTCCTTTAGTCAGCATTAGGGTTTTAAACCCTAAACTGAACTTTTCCTTTAGTCAGCATTAGGGTTTTAAACCCTAAACTGAACTTTTTCCTTCAGTCAGCATTAGGGTTTTAAACCCTAAACTGAACTTTTTCCATTCAGTCAGCATTAGGGTTTTAAACCCTAAACTGAACTTTTTCCTTCAGTCAGCATTAGGGTTTTAAACCCTAAACTGAACTCTTTCCTTTAGTCAGCATTAGGGTTTTAAACCCTAAACTGAACTCTTTCCTTTAGTCAGCATTAGGGTTTTAAACCCTAAACTGAACTTTTTCCTTCAGTCAGCATTAGGGTTTTAAACCCTAAACTGAACTTTTTTTTTTCTTCCTTTAGTCAGCATTAGGGTTTTAAACCCTAAACTGAACTTTTTCCCTTTAGTCAGCATTAGGGTTTTAAACCCTAAACTGAACTTTTTCCCTTTAGTCAGCATTAGGGTTTTAAACCCTAAACTGAACTCTTTTCCTTTAGTCAGCATTAGGGTTTTAAACCCTAAACTGAACTTTTTCCTTTAGTCAGCATTAGGGTTTTAAACCCTAAACTGAACTTTTTCCTTTAGTCAGCATTAAGGTTTTAAACCCTAAACTGAACTCTTTCCTTTAGTCAGCATTAGGGTTTTAAACCCTAAACTGAACTTTTTCCTTCAGTCAGCATTAGGGTTTTAAACCCTAAACTGAACTCTTTTCCTGTAGTCAGCATTAGGGTTTTAAACCCTAAACTGAACTTTTCCTTTAGTCAGCATTAGGGTTTTAAACCCTAAACTGAACTTTTCCTTTAGACAGCATTAGGGTTTTAAACCCTAAACTGAACTCTTTCCTTTAGTCAGCATTAGGGTTTTAAACCCTAAACTGAACTCTTTCCTTTAGTCAGTATTAGGGTTTTAAACCCTAAACTGAACTTTTTCCTTCAGTCAGCATTAGGGTTTTAAACCCTAAACTGAACTTTTTCCTTTAGTCAGCATTAGGGTTTTAAACCCTAAACTGAACTTTTTCCTTTAGTCAGCATTAGGGTTTTAAACCCTAAACTGAACTTTTCCTTTAGTCAGCATTAGGGTTTTAAACCCTAAACTGAACTTTTTCCTTTAGTCAGCATTAGGGTTTTAAACCCTAAACTGAACTCTTTCCTTTAGTCAGCATTAGGGTTTTAAACCCTAAACTGAACTTTTTCCTTTAGTCAGCATTAGGGTTTTAAACCCTAAACTGAACTCTTTCCTTTAGTCAGCATTAGGGTTTTAAACCCTAAACTGAACTCTTTCCTTTAGTCAGCATTAGGGTTTTAAACCCTAAACTAAACTTTTCCTTTAGTCAGCATTAGGGTTTTAAACCCTAAACTGAACTTTTTCCTTCAGTCAGCATTAGGGTTTTAAACCCTACACTGAACTCTTTTCCTGTAGTCAGCATTCGGGTTTTAAACCCTAAACTGAACTCTTTTCCTTTAGTCAGCATTAGGGTTTTAAACCCTAAACTGAACTTTTTTCCTTTAGTCAGCATTAGGGTTTTAAACCCTAAACTGAACTTTTTCCTTTAGTCAGCATTAGGGTTTTAAACCCTAAACTGAACTCTTTCTTTTAGTCAGCATTAGGGTTTTAAACCCTAAACTGAACTTTTCCTTTAGTTAGCATTAGGGTTTTAAACCCTAAACTGAACTTTTCCTTTAGTCAGCATTAGGGTTTTAAACCCTAAACTGAACTCTTTCCTTTAGTCAGCATTAGGGTTTTAAACCCTAAACTGAACTCTTTCCTTTAGTCAGTATTAGGGTTTTAAACCCTAAACTGAACTTTTCCTTTAGTCAACATTAGGTTAAACCCTAAACTGAACATTTCCTTTAGACAACATTAGGGTTTTATACCCTAAACTGAACTTTTTCCTTTAGTCAGTATTAGGGTTTTAAACCCTAAATTGAACGCTTTCCTTCAGTCAGCATTAGGGTTTTAAACCCTAAACCGAACTCTTTTTCCTTTAGTCAGCATTAGGGTTTTAAACCCTAAACTGAACTCTTTTCCTTCAGTCAGCATTAGGGTTTTAAACCCTAAACTGATCTCTTTTCCTTTAGTCAGCATTCGGGTTTTAAATCCTAAACTGAACTCTTTTCCTTTAGTCAGCATTCGGGTTTTAAACCCTAAACTGAACTCTTTTCCTTTAGTCAGCATTAGGGTTTTAAACCCTAAACTGAACTTTTTTCCTTTAGTCAGCATTAGGGTTTTAAACCCTAAACTGAACTCTTTCCTTTAGTCAGCATTAGGGTTTTAAACCCTAAACTGAACTTTTCATTTAGTCAGCATTAGGATTTTAAACCCTAAACTGAACTTTTCCTTTAGTAAGCATTAGGGTTTTAAACCTTAAACTGAACATTTCCTTTAGTCAGCATTAGGGTTTTAAACCCTAAACTGAACTCTTTCCTTTATTCAGCATTAGGGTTTTAAACCCTAAACTGAACTCTTTCCTTCAGTCAGCATTAGGGTTTTAAACCCTAAACCGAACTCTTTTTCCTTTAGTCAGCATTAGGGTTTTAAACCCTAAACTGAACTCTTTTCCTTCAGTCAGCATTAGGGTTTTAAACCCTAATCTGAACTTTTTTTTCCTTTAGTCAGCATTAGGGTTTTAAACCCTAAACTGAACTTTTTCCCTTTAGTCAGCATTAGGGTTTTAAACCCTAAACTGAACTTTTTCCCTTTAGTCAGCATTAGGGTTTTAAACCCTAAACTGAACTTTTTCCCTTTAGTCAGCATTAGGGTTTTAAACCCTAAACTGAACTCTTTTCCTTTAGTCAGCATTAGGGTTTTAAACCCTAAACTGAACTTTTTCCTTTAGTCAGCATTAGGGTTTTAAACCCTAAACTGAACTCTTTCCTTTAGTCAGCATTAGGGTTTTAAACCCTAAACTGAACTCTTTCCTTTAGTCAGCATTAGGGTTTTAAACCCTAAACTGAACTTTTCCTTTAGTCAGCATTAGGGTTTTAAACCCTAAACTGAACTTTTTCCTTCAGTCAGCATTAGGGTTTTAAACCCTAAACTGAACTTTTCCTTTAGTCAGCATTAGGGTTTTAAACCCTAAACTGAACTTTTCCATTTAGTCAGCATTAGGGTTTTAAACCCTAAACTGAACTCTTTTCCTTTAGTCAGCATTAGGGTTTTAAACCCTAAACTGAACTTTTTCCTTTAGTCAGCATTAGGGTTTTAAACCCTAAACTGAACTCTTTCCTTTAGTCAGCATTAGGGTTTTAAACCCTAAACTGAACTTTTCCTTTAGTCAGCATTAGGGTTTTAAACCCTAAACTGAACTTTTCCTTTAGTCAGCATTAGGGTTTTAAACCCTAAACTGAACTCTTTCCTTTAGTCAGCATTAGGGTTTTAAACCCTAAACTGAACTCTTTCCTTCAGTCAGCATTAGGGTTTTAAATCCTAAACCGAACTCTTTTCCTTGAGTCAGCATTAGGGTTTTAAACCCTAAACTGAACTCTTTTCCTTCAGTCAGCATTAGGGTTTTAAACCCTAAACTGAATCTCTTTTCCTTTAGTCAGCATTCAGGTTTTAAACCCTAAACTGAACTCTTTTCCTTTAGTCAGCATTAGGGTTTTAAACTCTTAACTGAACTCTTTTCCTTTAGTCAGCATTAGGGTTTTAAACCCTAAACTGAACTTTTTCCTTTAGTCAGCATTAGGGTTTTAAACCGTAAACTGAACTCTTTCCTTTAGTCAGCATTAGGGTTTTAAACCCTAAACTAAACTTTTCCTTTAGTCAGCATTAGGGTTTTAAACCATAAACTGAACTTTTTTTTTCTTTCTTTAGTCATTATTAGGGTTTTAAACCCTAAACTGAACTTTTTTCCCTTTAGTCAGCATTAGGGTTTTAAACCCTAAACTGAACTTTTTCCCTTTAGTCAGCATTAGGGTTTTAAACCCTAAACTGGACTTTTTCCTTTAATCAGCATTAGGGTTTTTAAACCCTAAACTGAACTTTTTCTTTAATCAGCATTAGGGTTTTAAACCCTAAACTGAACTTTTCCTTTAGTCAGCATTAGGGTTTTAAACCCTAAACTGAACTCTTTCCTTTAGTCAGCATTAGGGTTTTAAACCCTAAACTGAACTTTTCCTTTAGTTAGCATTAGGGTTTTAAACCCTAAACTGAACTTTTTCCTTCAGTCAGCATTAGGGTTTTAAACCCTAAACTGAACTCTTTTCCTTTAGTCAGCATTCGGGTTTTAAACCCTAAACTGAACTTTTTTCCTTTAGTCAGCATTAGGGTTTTAAACCCTAAACTGAACTTTTTTCCTTTAGTCAGCATTAGGGTTTTAAACCCTAAACTGAACTCTTTTCCTTTAGTCAGCATTAGGGTTTTAAACCCTAAACTGAACTTTTTCCTTTAGTCAGCATTAGGGGTTTAAACCCTAAACTGAACTTTTTCCTTTAGTCAGCATTAGGGTTTTAAACCCTAAACTGAACTCTTTCCTTTAGTCAGCATTAGGGTTTTAAACCCTAAACTGAACTTTTCCTTTAGTCAGCATTAGGGTTTTAAACCCTAAACTGAACTTTTCCATTTAGTCAGCATTAGGGTTTTAAACCCTAAACTGAACTCTTTCCTTTAGTTAGCATTAGGATTTTAAACCCTAAACTGAACTCTTTCCTTTAGTCAGCATTAGGGTTTTAAACCCTAAACTGAACTTTTCCTTTAGTCAGCATTAGGGTTTTAAACCCTAAACTGAACTTTTTCCTTCAGTCAGCATTAGGGTTTTAAACCCTAAACTGAACTCTTTTCCTTTAGTCAGCATTCGGGTTTTAAACCCTAAACTGAACTCTTTTCCTTTAGTCAGCATTAGGGTTTTAAACCCTAAACTGAACTCTTTTCCTTTAGTCAGCATTTGGGTTTTAAACCCTAAATTGAACTTTTTCCTTTAGTTAGCATTAGGGTTTTAAACCCTAAACTGAACTCTTTCCTTTAGTCAGCATTAGGGTTTTAAACCCTAAACCGAACTTTTCCTTTAGTCATCATTAGGGTTTTAAACCCTAAACTGAACTTTTCCTTTAGACAGCATTAGGGTTTTAAACCCTAAACTGAACTCTTTCCTTTAGTCAGCATTAGGGTTTTAAACCCTAAACTGAACTCTTTCCTTCAGTCAACATTAGGGTTTTAAACCCTAAACCGAACTCTTTTTCCTTTAGTCAGCATTAGCGTTTTAAACTCTAAACTGAACTCTTTTCCTTCAATCAGCATTAGGGTTTTAAACCCTAAACTGATCTCTTTTCCTTTAGTCAGCATTCGGGTTTTAAACCCTAAACTGAACTCTTTTCCTTTAGTCAGCATTAGGGTTTTAAACCCTAAACTGAACTCTTTTCCTTTAGTCAACATTAGGGTTTTAAACCCTAAACTAAACTTTTTCCTTTAGTCAGCATTAGGGTTTTAAACCCTAAACTGAACTTTTTCCTTTAGTCAGCATTAGGGTTTTAAACCCTAAACTGAACTTTTTCCTTTAGTCAGCATTAGGGTTTTAAACCCTAAACTGAACTCTTTCCTTTAGTCAGCATTAGGGTTTTATACCCTAAACTGAACTTTTCCTTTAGTCAGCATTAGGGTTTTAAACCCTAAACTGAACTTTTCCTTTAGACAGCATTAGGGTTTTAAACCCTAAACCGAACTTTTCCTTTAGTCATCATTAGGGTTTTAAACCCTAAACTGAACTTTTCCTTTAGACAGCATTAGGGTTTTAAACCCTAAACTGAACTCTTTCCTTTAGTCAGCATTAGGGTTTTAAACCCTAAACTGAACTCTTTCCTTCAGTCAGCATTAGGGTTTTAAACCCTAAACCGAACTCTTTTTCCTTTAGTCAGCATTAGCGTTTTAAACTCTAAACTGAACTCTTTTCCTTCAATCAGCATTAGGGTTTTAAACCCTAAACTGATCTCTTTTCCTTTAGTCAGCATTCGGGTTTTAAACCCTAAACTGAACTCTTTTCCTTTAGTCAGCATTAGGGTTTTAAACCCTAAACTGAACTCTTTTCCTTTAGTCAACATTAGGGTTTTAAACCCTAAACTAAACTTTTTCCTTTAGTCAGCATTAGGGTTTTAAACCCTAAACTGAACTTTTTCCTTTAGTCAGCATTAGGGTTTTAAACCCTAAACTGAACTCTTTCCTTTAGTCAGCATTAGGGTTTTAAACCCTAAACTGAACTTTTTCCTTTAGTCAGCATTAGGGTTTTAAACCCTAAACTGAACTTTTCCTTTAGTCAGCATTAGGGTTTTAAACCCTAAACTGAACTTTTCCATTTAGTCAGCATTAGGGTTTTAAACCCTAAACTGAACTTTTCCTTTAGACAGCATTAAGGTTTTAAACCCTAAATTGAACTCTTTCCTTTAGTCAGCATTAGGGTTTTAAACCCTAAACTGAACTCTTTCCTTCAGTCAGCATTAGGGTTTTAAACCCTAAACCGAACTCTTTTTCCTTTAGTCAGCATTAGGGTTTTAAACCCTAAACTGAACTCTTTTCCTTCAGTCAGCATTAGGGTTTTAAACCCTAAACTGAACTTTTTTCCTTTAGTCAGCATTAGGGTTTTAAACCCTAAACTGAACTCTTTTCCTTTAGTCAGCATTAGGGTTTTAAACCCTAAACTGAACTTTTTTCTTTCTTTAGTCAGCATTAGGATTTTAAACCCTAAACTGAACTTTTTTCCCTTTAGTCAGCATTAGGGTTTTAAACCCTAAACTGAACTTTTTCCTTTAGTCAGCATTAGGGTTTTAAACCCTAAACTGAACTCTTTCCTTTAGTCAGCATTAGGGTTTTTAAACCCTAAACTGAACTTTTTCCTTTAATCAGCATTAGGGTTTTAAACCCTAAACTGAACTTTTCCTTTAGTCAGCATTAGGGTTTTAAACCCTAAACTGAACTTTTTCCTTTAGTCAGCATTAGGGTTTTAAACCCTAAACTGAACTCTTTCCTTTAGTCAGTATTAGGGTTTTAAACCCTAAACTGAACTTTTCCTTTAGTCAACATTAGGTTAAACCCTAAACTGAACATTTCCTTTAGACAACATTAGGGTTTTAAACCCTAAACTGAACTTTTTCCTTTAGTCAGTATTAGGGTTTTAAACCCTAAACTGAACGTTTTCCTTCAGTCAGCATTAGGGTTTTAAACCCTAAACCGAACTCTTTTTCCTTTAGTCAGCATTAGGGTTTTAAACCCTAAACTGAACTCTTTTCCTTCAGTCAGTATTAGGGTTTTAAACCCTAAACTGATCTCTTTTCCTTTAGTCAGCATTCGGGTTTTAAATCCTAAACTGAACTCTTTTCCTTTAGTCAGCATTCGGGTTTTAAACCCTAAACTGAACTCTTTTCCTTTAGTCAGCATTAGGGTTTTAAACCCTAAACTGAACTTTTTTCCTTTAGTCAGCATTAGGGTTTTAAACCCTAAACTGAACTCTTTCCTTTAGTCAGCATTAGGGTTTTAAACCCTAAACTGAACTTTTCATTTAGTCAGCATTAGGGTTTTAAACCCTAAACTGAACTCTTTCCTTTAGTCAGCATTAGGGTTTTAAACCCTAAACTGAACTTTTCCTTTAGTCAGCATTAGGGTTTTAAACCCTAAACTGAACTCTTTCCTTTATTCAGCATTAGGGTTTTAAACCCTAAACTGAACTCTTTCCTTCAGTCAGCATTAGGGTTTTAAACCCTAAACCGAACTCTTTTTCCTTTAGTCAGCATTAGGGTTTTAAACCCTAAACTGAACTCTTTTCCTTTAGTCAGCATTAGGGTTTTAAACCCTAAACTTTTTTTTTTCTTCCTTTAGTCAGCATTAGGTTTTTAAACCCTAAACTGAACTTTTTTCCCTTTAGTCAGCATTAGGGTTTTAAACCTTAAACTGAACTTTTTCCCCTTTAGTCAGCATTAGGGTTTTAAACCATAAACTGAACTCTTTCCTTTATTCAGCATTAGGGTTTTAAACCCTAAACTGAACTCTTTTCCTTCAGTCAGCATTAGGGTTTTAAACCCTAAACCGAAAACTTTTTCCTTTAGTCAGCATTAGGGTTTTAAACCCTAAACTGAACTCTTTCCTTTAGTCAGCATTAGGGTTTTAAACCCTAAACTGAACTCTTTCCTTTAGTCAGCATTAGGGTTTTAAACCCTAAACTGAACTTTTCCTTTAGTCAGCATTAGGGTTTTAAACCCTAAACTGAACTTTTTACTTCAGTCAGCATTAGGGTTTTAAACCCTAAACTGAACTATTTTCCTTTAGTCAGCATTCGGATTTTAAACCCTAAACTGAACTTTTTTCCTTTAGTCAACATTAGGGTTTTAAACCCTAAACTGAACTTTTTCCTTCAGTCAGCATTAGGGTTTTAAACCCTAAACTGAACTCTTTCCTTTAGTCAGCATTAGGGTTTTAAACCCTAAACTGAACTTTTCTTTTAGTCAGCATTAGGGTTTTAAACCCTAAACTGAACTTTTTCCTTCAGTCAGCATTAGGGTTTTAAACCCTAAACTGAACTATTTTCCTTTAGTCAGCATTCGGATTTTAAATCCTAAACTGAACTCTTTTCCTTTAGTCAGCATTCGGGTATTAAACCCTAAACTGAACTCTTTTCCTT
This sequence comes from Nicotiana sylvestris, assembly GCF_000393655.2. Classification (NCBI taxonomy): domain Eukaryota; kingdom Viridiplantae; phylum Streptophyta; class Magnoliopsida; order Solanales; family Solanaceae; genus Nicotiana; species Nicotiana sylvestris. Next base: position 111,163,414 of record NC_091067.1, read on the forward strand.
TAGTCAGCACTAGGGTTTTAAACCCTAAACTGAACTTTTTCCTTTAGTCAGCATTAGGGTTTTAAACCCTAAACTGAACTCTTTCCTTTAGTCAGCATTAGGGTTTTAAACCCTAAACTGAACTTTTCCTTTAGTCAGCATTAGGGTTTTAAACCCTAAACTGAACTTTTTCCTTCAGTCAGCATTAGGGTTTTAAACCCTAAACTGAACTTTTCCTTTAGTCAGCATTAGGGTTTTAAACCCTAAACTGAACTTTTTCCTTCAGTCAGCATTAGGGTTTTAAACCCTAAACTGAACTCTTTCCTTCAGTCAGCATTAGGGTTTTAAACCCTAAACCGAACTCTTTTTCCTTTAGTTAGCATTAGGGTTTTAAACCCTAAACTGAATTCTTTTCCTTCAGTCAGCATTAGGGTTTTAAACCCTAAACTGAACTTTTTTTTTTCTTCCTTTAGTCAGCATTACGGTTTTAAACCCTAAACTGAACTTTTTTCCCTTTAGTCAGCATTAGGGTTTTAAACCCTAAACTGAACTTTTTCCCTTTAGTCAGCATTAGGGTTTTAAACCCTAAACTGAACTCTTTTCCTTTAGTCAGCATTAGGGTTTTAAACCCTAAACTGAACTTTTTCCTTTAGTCAGCATTAGGGTTTTAAACCCTAAACTGAACTTTTTCCTTTAGTCAGCATTAAGGTTTTAAACCCTAAACTGAACTCTTTCCTTTAGTCAGCATTAGGGTTTTAAACCCTAAACTGAACTTTTTCCTTCAGTCAGCATTAGGGTTTTAAACCCTAAACTGAACTCTTTTCCTGTAGTCAGCATTAGGGTTTTAAACCCTAAACTGAACTTTTCCTTTAGTCAGCATTAGGGTTTTAAACCCTAAACTGAACTTTTCCTTTAGACAGCATTAGGGTTTTAAACCCTAAACTAAACTCTTTCCTTTAGTCAGCATTAGGGTTTTAAACCCTAAACTGAACTCTTTCCTTTAGTCAGCATTAGGGTTTTAAACCCTAAACTGAACTTTTTCCTTCAGTCAGCATTAGGGTTTTAAACCCTAAACTGAACTCTTTTCCTGTAGTCAGCATTAGGGTTTTAAACCCTAAACTGAACTTTTCCTTTAGTCAGCATTAGGGTTTTAAACCCTAAACTGAACTTTTCCTTTAGACAGCATTAGGGTTTTAAACCCTAAACTAAACTCTTTCCTTTAGTCAGCATTAGGGTTTTAAACCCTAAACTGAACTCTTTCCTTTAGTCAGCATTAGGGTTTTAAACCCTAAACTGAACTTTTTCCTTTAGTCAGCATTAGGGTTTTAAACCCTAAACTGAACTTTTTCCTTTAGTCAGCATTAGGGTTTTAAACCCTAAACTGAACTCTTTCCTTTAGTCAGCATTAGGGTTTTAAACCCTAAACTGAACTTTTCCTTTAGTCAGCATTAGGGTTTTAAACCCTAAACTGAACTTTTTCCTTCAGTCAGCATTAGGGTTTTAAACCCTACACTGAACTCTTTTCCTGTAGTCAGCATTCGGGTTTTAAACCCTAAACTGAACTCTTTTCCTTTAGTCAGCATTAGGGTTTTAAACCCTAAACTGAACTTTTTCCTTTAGTCAACATTAGGGTTTTAAACCCTAAACTGAACTTTTTCCTTTAGTCAGCATTAGGGTTTTAAACCCTAAACTGAACTCTTTCTTTTAGTCAGTATTAGGGTTTTAAACCCTAAACTGAACTTTTCCTTTTGTTAGCATTAGGTTAAACCCTAAACTGAACTTTTCCTTTAGACAGCATTAGGGTTTTAAACCCTAAGCTGAACTCTTTCCTTTAGTCAGCATTAGGGTTTTAAACCCTAAACTGAACTCTTTCCTTTAGTCAGTATTAGGGTTTTAAACCCTAAACTGAACTTTTCCTTTAGTCAACATTAGGTTAAACCCTAAACTGAACATTTCCTTTAGACAACATTAGGGTTTTATACCCTAAACTGAACTTTTTCCTTTAGTCAGTATTAGGGTTTTAAACCCTAAATTGAACGCTTTCCTTCAGTCAGCATTAGGGTTTTAAACCCTAAACCGAACTCTTTTTCCTTTAGTCAGCATTAGGGTTTTAAACCCTAAACTGAACTCTTTTCCTTCAGTCAGCATTAGGGTTTTAAACCCTAAACTGATCTCTTTTCCTTTAGTCAGCATTCGGGTTTTAAATCCTAAACTGAACTCTTTTCCTTTAGTCAGCATTCGGGTTTTAAACCCTAAACTGAACTCTTTTCCTTTAGTCAGCATTAGGGTTTTAAACCCTAAACTGAACTTTTTTCCTTTAGTCAGCATTAGGGTTTTAAACCCTAAACTGAACTCTTTCCTTTAGTCAGCATTAGGGTTTTAAACCCTAAACTGAACTTTTCATTTAGTCAGCATTAGGATTTTAAACCCTAAACTGAACTTTTCCTTTAGTAAGCATTAGGGTTTTAAACCTTAAACTGAACATTTCCTTTAGACAGCATTAGGGTTTTAAACCATAAACTGAACTCTTTTCCTTTATTCAGCATTAGGGTTTTAAACCCTAAACTGAACTCTTTCCTTCAGTCAGCATTAGGGTTTTAAACCCTAAACCGAACTCTTTTTCCTTTAGTCAGCATTAGGGTTTTAAACCCTAAACTGAACTCTTTTCCTTCAGTCAGCATTAGGGTTTTAAACCCTAATCTGAACTTTTTTTTTCCTTTAGTCAGCATTAGGGTTTTAAACCCTAAACTGAACTTTTTCCCTTTAGTCAGCATTAGGGTTTTAAACCCTAAACTGAACTTTTTCCCTTTAGTCAGCATTAGGGTTTTAAACCCTAAACTGAACTTTTTCCCTTTAGTCAGCATTAGGGTTTTAAACCCTAAACTGAACTCTTTTCCTTTAGTTAGCATTAGGGTTTTAAACCCTAAACTGAACTTTTCCTTTAGTCAGCATTAGGGTTTTAAACCCTAAACTGAACTCTTTCCTTTAGTCAGCATTAGGGTTTTAAACCCTAAACTGAACTCTTTCCTTTAGTCAGCATTAGGGTTTTAAACCCTAAACTGAACTTTTCCTTTAGTCAGCATTAGGGTTTTAAACCCTAAACTGAACTTTTTCCTTCAGTCAGCATTAGGGTTTTAAACCCTAAACTGAACTTTTCCTTTAGTCAGCATTAGGGTTTTAAACCCTAAACTGAACTTTTTCCTTTAGTCAGCATTAGGGTTTTAAACCCTAAACTGAACTCTTTCCTTTAGTCAGCATTAGGGTTTTAAACCCTAAACTGAACTTTTTCCTTTAGTCAGCATTAGGGTTTTAAACCCTAAACTGAACTCTTTCCTTTAGTCAGCATTAGGGTTTTAAACCCTAAACTGAACTTTTCCTTTAGTCAGCATTAGGGTTTTAAACCCTAAACTGAACTTTTCCTTTAGTCAGCATTAGGGTTTTAAACCCTAAACTGAACTCTTTCCTTTTGTCAGCATTAGGGTTTTAAACCCTAAACTGAACTCTTTCCTTCAGTCAGCATTAGGGTTTTAAATCCTAAACCGAACTCTTTTTCCTTGAGTCAGCATTAGGGTTTTAAACCCTAAACTGAACTCTTTTCCTTCAGTCAGCATTAGGGTTTTAAACCCTAAACTGAATCTCTTTTCCTTTAGTCAGCATTCAGGTTTTAAACCCTAAACTGAACTCTTTTCCTTTAGTCAGCATTAGGGTTTTAAACTCTTAACTGAACTCTTTTCCTTTAGTCAGCATTAGGGTTTTAAACCCTAAACTGAACTTTTTCCTTTAGTCAGCATTAGGGTTTTAAACCGTAAACTGAACTCTTTCCTTTAGTCAGCATTAGGGTTTTAAACCCTAAACTAAACTTTTCCTTTAGTCAGCATTAGGGTTTTAAACCATAAACTGAACTTTT